>NW_027316500.1:24642001-24654501 GCF_026437365.1 Eucyclogobius newberryi | reverse complement strand
TATTTGATCAAAGTGTATATTTTGCTGTTATTACTCATTGTTTCATGTTGCACCATATTGCTGAAGCGAGTTCCTAGTTTGTGAATTTTGTTCACTGACAAATAGCAATAAACTTTTATTCAGATTTTATTTTCTGTTCTATATTGTTCATATTTATACATTGCACAATGTAAACAAATAGGGAGTAAAAATTATATAGATATGCTGTATATACATGTATGTGTGTAATATTTCTGTTGGGCTGGCTGTCTGCGCCCGGCCCTGTCATTACAGTGTTCAGGCTCGCTGCTTGTCAACATCTCTGTGAGAGAGGGAGCCATCCCACATTACGTTTGAGTGAGTTCAACTGTCAACTGCCAGCCATTTGTATGCCTCAGCATCCACCTAATAGCAAATAATCACTACCCGGCGCGTTCTTCATGGCAAATGATCGATGCTGTCTTGAAGTCTGATGGATGACCCTGCCACAGTGATGTCCAGGCATGCATTAAAAAGCACCTCTATGAAATGCCTGTCAAGCGGATGAAGCGGCGTGCGCCAAATCACAGGCCAGTGCACGTGCTCACGCTGAAAGATGGCGGCGATGAGAAAAACTAGACTAAATCAGGGCAAGATGTAAGACATTTGTTTTCTGCTCTGTGTATATATGGGATCCTGTAGTGTACACCCAACAGAGCTGTGATGAGGGCTGTTACAGGCTAGCACTCATGTACCCAATATTAAAAGCATAGGTACTGAGGAAAAAAAACTGTTTTGTTTACCTGCTGTTGCTTACAGGTGCCAAAAACAAACAAAAACTAAAAAAAAAAATCTAACCAATGATGATGATGAGCCATGCATGGGGGATACCATCCTCCTATTGACAAAATTAAATTGTTTTCCTCTGAGCCGCAAACACACAGTGGCACCACACATGGCTGAAATGATTGGCCACAGCTTCATGTGCAGTCCTCATTGGTTTATATTCTGCATGTCCCGCCTCCTCAAACACTTATTTTGCTGTCTGTCGTTGGTATTACGGAGCGTGATATTCAGACAGTATTTGACTAAAACGAACAACAAATATGTTTGTCTGCACTAAATAAGTGCCATTAGGAAACAAGAAGCGCTGCACTTGAGTCAAAAACTGCATCAAGAATGAAGAGACCACAGACTGACCACCGCCTGATCATTAACAGCATATAGTGTGAAATAAACTCTGGATACAGTTTAAGAGAGAACTACGTCCCATAAGCATTCAGCCAGCCTTTCTTTCAGATCAATCTGTCTCTCATTCAGAGTTACAAGCACAGCTGATGACCTAATACGTCTCTAGATGTAATATTGCAACACATTTCTCCCCACATTTCTGTTGATTTATTTTAGAAGCAACATAAACATGAGGTCAAAAGTTTCAGGCTTTAGTTTTCTGTCCACACAGTCCAATGCCCAGTGAAGCTCACAGAGGCTGTGCTCAGGGCTCTGGAGAACAGGACTGGGAGCACAGAGAGGCAGCAGAAGCAGAGGCTCCACTGACAAACACTGTGGTCAGCAGCATGTGAACAACAAGTTAAACACTGTAAACTTAAACTGTAGCACAAGGACCCAATTTAAATCATGGAGCGAAGTAGACAATTATACAATTATATACAATTATATGCAATTATAATGTATGATTAAAGGTGTACGATGTGACTTTTTTGTGGAGGCTGGACGGACTAGCATACAACATATATGCTCCAAATAGTAAAGGTTACATTAAGCTGTATTTTTATTATGACATTGGGAAATAAATGTTTGTCCTCTTAATATACAAAAGCAGTATTAAAAAGTCACCAAAATGTAGGAAATTACTAACCAGGCTCGAACCAGATTCATCTGTGTTGCTCTTAATTTATTTAAATAAATCTATGGTCTCACTTTTCATAAATCACTCTGGGAAAGCTGTAGGGATGTTAAAAAAAAAGTGTCACGCCGATTGCAACAACAGCGGGAGAAACAGAAAAATCATATCAAAAGTTTTTGAAAAACAAAATAGTCCACAATGTTTTCCTACTCTTTGCCATACTCCCTGCCGAAGTATGGCAGTCGGCAGCAGTTTTGGTTTGAGTTGTTTTGACTTCTGCCCAAACCCCAATGCTGATCTGTGATTGGTTCCAGTCCAAGCTGTTAAATTCCATGTGATTGGCCCGTTTACCACTGGAGTGTACTTCAAATATCATAATCAGCGGGAGCCTAAAAAGATGGATTCTCCCATCTCCCATGGTAAAAACCAAACAACTTGCGCACTGCCTAAATCTAACTGTAATCCTCACCCAAACCTGATTTGTGAAATAATATATTAAAACCTAGAACAATAAGCTGACATAATAGCAAACTTTTCCAGTCTCAGCAAATAAGAGCTTAGTGTTATGGCCTGGATATTAGACTGACGAGGGATCTTCTGATTAGCCATTGGTGCTAATAAAACTGTTAGCATGTGGACTGAAGTACAGCGAAGCTAATGTGCAGTTTTGGTCACAGTAGCTTTGTAAACAAGTGCAAAATGTATCATTATTTTCACCACTAACTACAATATTTTAAGATATTATGCAAATTGTGTTGAGACAGGAAACAACTTCAAGCTAATGTCAGTGTGCTTCTCAGTCATTTGTAATTGTATTTTGTCAGTTCCAATGCTTAATAAATGAATAACAAAAAGACAGAGTTACTACCAGAAAAGAAGTAAATGAGAGGAATGAGTGATTTGACAAAACTGACTAAATGAAAAGTTAATTCCTCTCTATGAGCGGAGCGTTTGATAATGTGACGGGCCCTGCGGTGTGATTGGTCGACAGCGATCTTGGAGGTAGAGTCCTCGTGTACCACCTGGGATGCTTCCTCTCCTCCTCCCTCGCCTCCTAGCCTCCTCTCCTCCTCTCCTGCACAAACAGCCCCCCTTACCCCGATTAAAATGCGCAGCGCCACCATCTTTGATCTCCCTCTTGCTGACACAAATCCTTTCAAGCCTCAACATTTCCCTGCAAAGGTAATTAGTGCTAATTAAAAAGTTTCGAAAGCAGCCCGACGACGCCGCGCCCCTCCGTCACATTACCCATCATCCTCCTCTTCCTCTGCGGATGTGCGAGTCAGCTGTGCTCCTGCCTCTGCGTCTGCCGCCATCCCGCGAGCAGGCGACAGTGCTGGGGAGTTTTGTGGGTGAAATCTGGGCGCCCAGTGAGGGGTCTATTGGAGGTCCTTCCCCCTGACAAAGCTCCTCTCTGCGGGAGGACATGTAATGACACTTGTAACAAATACAGAGCTCACCCATGGAACAGGTGGAGTCTTTAATTGGGATATCCTAGCTTGGGGGGCTTGTAAACATACGAGTAATTAACTTGATAAGGGATTCAATTTGCTGGAAATATCATTGTGAAGAAAGGTATAATTTAGTATAAACAATGATTTGCATAATGAAAGAGAATAGTGCGGCGTGCTGACTGTAAGTGTAATTAAAGGGCTTCCTGTTTGGTGTGATTCTAACCATTTGAGATGGAGTTGGCGCGCTGTAACACGGCCATCAGTCACTCCGCAGCCTGCCTTATTGCTTTCATCAAGCCATTATTATGATATAATTAGCCGCCTTTCCAGCATGTTATTAAGTGGCTCGCTGAGTGTCAGGTAGCGAGGCGTCTCAGAAAGTGACACACAAAAAAGGCACTATCGTTCCTCAGTGTTTCCGAAGATAATTACATAATCTGGGCGCGGAGAACAAGCAGAAAAGTGATAATTAGACAAGTACTCCTGCCAATTAGACTATCAAGGCTTTTATTCCAGCGGCGTGTGAGAGAGCGTGTTGCACTTTCATGTCTGCTATCATAAAGTTATTAGGCTCAGAGATAATGCAGGCGCTAATGGAGACAATGGGAAATGAGAGCCGTATGAGAGCAGAAAACAGAGAAATAATGTCCACGATCGTCACGCCATCCACGTGAAAGTTTCACGTGGTCGTTTCAGCAGCGGCAACATGAAAAATTAGGCTGGGCTACAAGATTCAACTGGGTTACAATATACTACAAAAACATGTATATTTAAAAAAATATATGTATTAAATGTCTTAGCTAGAAATTTGGACAATACGGGAACAAATGCGTAATAGCCAAGGTTCCATGTTTGATGTGAGCTCACTTCTTGTACTCTTGTAAGCTTTGTATTGCCACAAGAAGCAACTTAAATGCTTTTCTGTGTTTGACCAAAGAGAAGCATTCAAGAAGAATGACTATAACATGGTCAGATTAGATTGGACCCTTATTTTATGTATACAATGTCCTACAGTCACTAAAGTCAGGTCTTTGCTGTATTTTATGACTTATGACAAATTGGGATTTAACGGATATGAAGTCAAACAGACCAGAAAAAATAATTAACATCACAAGGCCATTGAAACCAACCAAATCATCCCATTAGATCACATGGTGAAGGCCTCTCACTGTCCAAGCACTTACTGCCAATAAGTATGTGCATTTACTAGACACATTCCCTTCTGTGATGAGCTGATGTTCACTATAAATGCCAGGAGCAGCTCTGTTTTGGCTCTAACAAACCTATTAATAGCCCTCATGATTGACATGTAGGTATGTGTGCGGAAGAAGGCGCTTGACAACAGAGTTATTGATTTAACCTTTGGGAGAGTTTCCTCCTCACAGCAGTTGTTTTTGCCTCATCTTACACCATGGTGGGGGATAATAGAACATGTCACCAAACACCGCACTTTGAAATTGAATGCCATCATTTTAATTTAAATGTTACAGTCTGCCTGACATCTCCGTCAATGCATAATTGGCACCGAATCCCAGTTTTGATGTACATATTTATCATTCAGTGTGAGTCGCTCAAAGCCGCTGACAGATCTGCCACTTTGATGGGATGACAGTCAAATGCGGAAAAAATAGAACTGCAAATCAACTGTCGCCGAAGCTTTTTGTCACAAAGTTGCACATAAACATGCATGATTAGAAATAGCAAACACGCTGTAGGCTGGAATTACTGTCCCTGCTCCTCGGCTGTGTAAAATGGCTTATTTGATCCTAGTGGAGTGAAGAAAATGTAGAAGACAGACTTAGAGGCAAATGATAGTAATTGATAGGCACATAGAACTCCCCTTGACACAATGACAAAGTTAACAGTGGAGCGCACAATGGATTTAGCAGAGGGGATAAGAGGCCAGGCGATCCTCTGCATGTGCCCTGTGGATTGTGTTTTGAAGCCAGACTAAGCATGCAAAGACAATGTTATATTATCAGATGCACTGATCCATATGCACCCGGCTTTGACGCACTCTGAAAGCACATCAGACAGTGCTGCTCGCTCTCTTTATTGTGCGGGGCCTTTTTGATCTGTGACGAGCTGTGACATGACAGCTTAAAGGGCGTTATGTGATCTCCTATGTGTCCAGTTTAACCACCAACAGCAGTGCCAGAGTGGAGGTGGGCATCATATTCAATTGTTGTCTATAATAAGATATGCTAAATTAGATTATTGAGGGTGTCTAGTATATATAAGAAAACTGTAAAAAAGATTAATACAGACTGTAAAAGGTTACCAAACCAGATCTCGGCAGAACTGCGCCGTGCATACTAGACCTCCATCCATAAAACTACCCCAAAAGGGAGACTTTAGTTGTAGAGAACTAAAGCTACACAGACACAGGGAGAACATGCAAGTCCAGACAGAAAGATCCAGGGAAGACCATCTTGCTGTGAGGCTGAACTCAATTATAATTGAGAATTCCAAAACAAATATCAAGATGTAGATTTTTGTCCATATTATCTTCCACCCGACACCAGAGCGGAGGAAAGTCTGTCCCATAGTAGTCTGGTCCCCCCCTTTCCCCATGCTTCACCGCTGGCCCATTACCATTACAGACTGAACCTCATTAAAGAAGGCAAGTTGAGTCAAATCTTTGAGTAATTCGGCAGAGGTGAATTGCTGTCAACATCATTAAGCGTCATCTCTCCAAGTGCTCACTCCAGTACTTCTGAAGTGTTCTTTATTGTGTAATGATCCAAATCTCTCCCTCTCTACAAAGGGCCTGGGCCCTACCACCCATGCAGCCGGCTGACAGGCCACAGGGCGGATAAGTCCACTCCCGCTTCATCTGCGCAGGTACCATTCCACGGAGGGAGCAGAGCGGAAGGAGGATTAGCGCCAGAGTTCAGTGGAGAGGACACGGGCCTTTTCATAAGACTGTTTTGTCAAGTTTAACTAATGGTGGGTTGTGTCAGTTGTTCTCCAGCCACACGATTTGTCCCCGGTCTGAGATTTTAATAGTGTTTACAGATAGGGGCAAGATCTCATGGGGCCACGGGTCAGAGAGGCGCTGCGACCGTCCGCTGTGAAGCCTTTTAAGGAGATCACAAGAAGGAACGAGTTAGGAAGGTTGGCTGCGTGGATGTTGTAATGGTGTGTATAATTGTGATAGGGTGATCATCCACAGACCAATGAATTCTTAAAAAGGCTGGAATATGTGAGAGATTGTGACGTTTTCCACTATGACTGAATTTCAAAAGACCTGCAGTTTTGTCCAGCACACATAGTTCTGATGTCTTGTGTTCGAAGTAAACTTCATTCGTCTTACATTTCTTGCAGGTAATTTTTCCTCTGTCCTTGGTGATACTCATATTACATTCTTCTTGATACAGCATACGTGAATGAGTACTGCACCGTATGCCAACCTGCAATACTTTGTACATCATCAAACTCTTATCAATAAATAATGAAATCAATAGTTTTTTAATAGTAGTTAGACATTGTGAAGATTACAAAATTAATCCCGCCCAATCGATTAAACCCTGAACACTTGAGCAAAGGTGTTTACTCGATTCTAAAACGTTACGTAAAGAGTGATTGTGCTTTATTATAATTTGTTTAGCCGGGTCATGTCCATCCTCTCTCGTGTTTGCTGACTGAGGCCTGGTCTCACAGGTCCATTGGTCAGGCTAGCTCCATGGCTAATTACAGTGAGTTCTAGCCTGCTTGTCATGCTCCGTGTCCCCTTCTCCTTTGTAGCAGCACTATAGAGCCCTGAACCATGCTAGGAGATGTCCGCTGGGCCTCACGATGGGGAAAACCTCCTTTTGTCCCACCGCCATTGTGCTCGCCCCCTGCTGGGCAAAGACACAGGCCGGGTTCAGCGGGGGGATGCTTCTGGAACCCTAAGACCTACAGTAAATCTTCAAACAATTTAGACAAACAAAACATGAGGCGCTGATCTGAGGAGAAGGGGAGAAGAAGGGGGGAGGGGGGTCACGGAAAAGCAGATGAATAAGCAACATCAATTACCGAGGCTTTGACCTGCGACCCCCCTGCACCACGGCACGCATTTCACAGCAAATCGCCACAGATTGAAGTTGACACTGCTGAAGTGGACACAGCGACCTCTCACTGACTAAAACTGCCAACTTAACATGAGAGAAAGGCGACTAAGTACATAGACAAGAAGGCCAACCAAGCAGAAGATGGTATGAATAAAAAACACACAGATAATGGAGCTGGTTTGTTTCAACTAAGACAAAATAGCTCAATTTGGGCACTTACGCCATTGAGGAGGCCAGGCTGAGGGATAAGAGGAACATGGGAGTGGACAAGCGCAACAGGTCAATAATCAGCAGTGTATGGAAGGACAAAGCTGGATGTCCAACAGGCTTAGGCAAAACTGCAGAGGGGTGCTCCTCAAAAGAAAGCTCCTACCACTGAGGTCCCACTGTGGACTATAAGGACCAAGGCAACTTTTGTGAGGGCAGACAACGCAAAACAAACACATGGGCACGGGAATCAGAAGCATCACCCATTCATGTCCCTTCTCTGGATGGAAAGATGCTTAGGTTCTCTGTGGGGTCGAAATGGTAGGATGAGAAGACACTTATTTACTAGCTGGGGAGTCAAAAACATTCAAATCCAGATCCTAATTGATACTAAAACTAGTACTGAAACCAGATACTCATTTGAACAAGTAGCCATCCTCGAGACATTAAAGCATTATAGCATAATTTTTCCACTATAAAATGTACAGAAGAAACCTTTTTTTACAAGATATATTGAACAAAGCCGTTACTTGATGTGTTTTTGGACTGAGTGGCCGCTACGCCTGGTTGCCAGTATTATACATTGAGTATTCATACATTGGCTATACATACGAGAGCTATTTTTGAGCACATATTTTTTTATCTGATTATTATATTGTAATGTGACAGCCAATGCGTCCAAGTAATTTCCGTCGTGGATCAATACAAATTTCGATAGCACTTTTCCTGGTTGAACAATGGTTCAATTAAAAGGTTATTTGACAATGACTATTTGCATTTGTTGGCTGTAGCTCGCTTAACTATTGTTAATACAATAGAAGTCAAGTGGAAAAGTAATGGAGTGATCCATAGACGTCAAATCATACAATTTCATCACCAAATGGAGACAAACGCATGGATATGTCTCTCCAAGTCTGATTTAGACAATATACTTTAGATTTTGGTAATGTTTTTTTTTTTTTTTGGTCATGTTAAAAAGCTGCTGATGTTGTTGATTTGACGTGGCTGTTAAAGTTCAATTTTGAGTCCATTATTACCCCCAGATTTTTAACTTGGTTTGTAGGTTTTAGAGCAAGACTGGAGGTGACCGCTAACACTTTCTCTTTGTTTGTGTGGGGCAAAGACAATGATTTCAGTCTTGTCTGAGTTCAGCTGGAGAAAGTTGTTTTGCATCCACAAACTGATCTGTTGGATGCAGTGACAGAGTGAATCCACTGGTCCATAGTCACCTGCCGACAGTGAAACATAGATCTGAGTGTCGTCTGCATAATTGTGATAGGACACATTTTTGCTGCACATTAACTGACCTAATACAATAGAAGTCAAGTGGAAATGACAGTTTGTAGAGGTTGAACAGAAGGTGTCCCAGGACTGACCCTTGGTGCACCCCACAGGTCAGGGGCATGTGGTCTGAAACACAGTTATCAATTTCAACAAAGTAGTTCCTGTCTTCCAGATAGGACCTTATTATGAGGAAATCTTTGAGCTGTTGAGAGATGGGCCGGTAATGACTCAGTACTGCGGCATCAAGACTGCTCTTCTTTAGGAGAGGCAGTTTTCAAAGACATTGGGAATGTTCCAGATTGAAGCGACATGTTAACTATGTGAGTGAGTGGTGCTAACAAACTGTTCAGCATAGACTTTAGAAATCTGGTGGGTAACACATGGAGGCAGCTGTAGATGAACTTTGGTGATGAGCTCATGGACAGTTTTGTCAGTTACTGGTGCAAAGTGAGTTAGCTCTAAGTGTTTAGATGGTTTTAGGGTTATTTTTTGCATTGTGGGATTTATAGCATTTTTAATGCCCTGAACTTTGTCATTAAAGAATAATATAAACTCATTACACTTGGATGTGGAAATTAGTTCCAAACGGCAGCTGAGCTGGAGGGTTTGTTAATCTGTTACTGTGGCAAACAGGACACGCAAGTTGTTACTGCAGCTTCCAATTATTTCAGAAAAATATTCTACTGAAAAACTTCTCTCTGTAAATCTCTTTTTGAACCTGGAGCTTTGACTTGCGCCATTCGGCCCGGCGGCACTCCCTTTTCTGTGCCCTGACCCAATCATCATGTCTCCATGGCGCCTTCTGCTTATTTTTAACCATTTTAGCCTTCACAGGGGCAATGGTGTCCAGAACATTCAAAACACTAGATGTAACAGAGTTCAACAAGTCATCTACATTAGAACATGAGAAAATTTCAAAGTTTATCATTTCCATAAACAGGGCTCCTGTGCCATCATTTATGTGTCTCCTCTGAACAACTGCAGCTGAGTAAGACCGAAGGTTTAAAGGACAGTATCAAGCTCTTTAGTGTTTCTGTCACAAATATTATCAACATGAACATTGAAATCACCTGTAATGACCAGACCATCAAAGTCTGTGCATACGACTGAAAGCATCTCAATAAAATCATCAATAAAACATCGGCAGTGCTGGGGAGGCTTGTATAAAACAATGAAGAGAATGGATGGTAATTAACAATTTAAAATAAAACTTATTTTCTTCTGAATGATGAAAAGTCATCAAATGTTATCTATACAAATACGTTAAAATCGACAGATACACTTTCCCTTTAACGTTATGCTAAAGATTATCTGACTTAAGTTTTTGATTGATATACAGTTTATGACCTATGCAGTTTGAAATAATACACATGTTTTTGTTCTTGTCTATCAGTATTTCCTCTTTGGGGACAATATTCTTGGCTGGTGAATACAACGTAGAAACCTGTCATGTAATCTAATACATATATATATATATATATATATATATATATATATATATATATATATATATATATATATTCTCACTATAGACACTTGGACATCAGTTTAAAATAGTAGGGGGGGAAAGCAATAACAGTGTATCATATGAGCAGTTATCTGTGATTTTGACAAAAGATTTTAAAACAATTCCCCCTTTTGGAAGAAATATAATGATTCCAAAATAAAATAGTGTGATCAAAGGTGAGAAAAGCTCGCACAATAACCCTATCACAGTTTGCCAATACAGTGTTAATTAATCTGATGGCAAAAAAGCTCTGTAACAAGCCCCAAACTGACAGGAAGGAGAAGAGGAGTCTGGCAGGAGCGCGCAGGCACACTGACACATTTTGGGGCATGAGGACTCGTAACTATACCCCAATTAGCCACAAGGAAAGCAGAAAATATGTCCCGTGCTCTCAGAACAAGCGAGGAACTTAATAATATGACACGGCGCGCAAAAAACAAGTCTTTTTATAGCCGCATGTGAGAAGGAAGAGGAACAAGAAAGGGCTATGTGAGGAGATTTGTCAGGGTTTGGTGGTGTGGTGGTGCTGTTTTTTAGCTATGTTGATCTAAGTGGCATGATAGATGTGATGAGCATGCCGGGGTAATAAAAGCCGTGAAGGAAACAGATGCAACCATTACAGAATCCTACAAAGGGGGCCAGCTAGTATTTATTACAGGGATAAATATGGAGACGACAAATTCAATGGTCTCGAAAGTTTCAATCTGTTCCATTCAGAAGAGCATGTTTTGAGTGTGCTGTGAATAATGTGTACAGACAGACAAATGTGGAGAATTAATTATGGTAAATGTGTCAGCATTAAAATGCAGAATTTATAATTCAATATTTGTTGTATTTTGTAGTATTTCTTGGCATGCGTCTCACTATATTTCACAGTAATTACGATATTACCAAGGAATTCAAGAGGTGTAGGGAGATCACATACAAAGTAGTGCAATACTCCTACAGGAATAGGACCACATAAGACCACGTGCTTGAATTAAAACTATCTTTACTTATATTATAAGTAAAATAATATTGCTTTTGGTAGTTGCACAGAAACGAAGTGAAGGTTCATGGTCTATGTAGTATTTGTCAGCTTTCTTTTTCCATGCCATATAGACCAGCAACAAAATGCACAAAAAAGTATATATCTGTTTCAAACCACTGTATAAATTTAGGAGTCTAACAGTATCACCACACAAAACCCCTTTTAACTAGGTGCCTAGTGAAGAACGTTAAGGCGCTGTACCCAATATCGTTCAGGTCGTAGAGCCAAAAAAATAATAATCCCCCTATACTGCAGTACAGATATGATGTGAAAGCAGCTCTTACGGTCAGTCCACTATGCTATACCATACTATCTGTAAACAATAAATTAGAAGTTATCTGTCGTGAACCTGAACGTAGTGCTGATACACTGTTTGCATGCTAGTTGTTGTTAGCCTAGATTTGTAAAAAAGGTGAGGTAGTATTCAGAGCTAATGCTATCAGTCACTAGCCATAAATATAGTCCAGGGTGTTTCTGTTTTTCATATATTTTCATTATCATTGAGTGTGTTTTAATGCAGTTTTATTTTAGATGACCAAACTCTGCTTTGACACTGAAAATTGTGGAATGTGCTTATAATCTCAAGATTTAGGATGCTAGGAATGTGTTAAGAAAGTGAGGAATGAATTGGGAGCATTACACACTGCCTTTAAAAATGTGCAATTTTAACATAATGAATGTGTTGCTTGCTGTACGCTATTTTATTGTTATACTTTAATACTCAATATGCACTGTCTGTCTGTCTATAAATACATACAAAATTATTATATTAGTTAAATTCTTAATGATTTTAAGATTGAGTACAGCGCCTTTAGGCAACACCACATTAATAATACGTCAGTAGAAAATTGGATGTGTATTAAGTCAAATACAGTATATTGAAGCAGTCTAAAAGAGGCCTGACAGTTCCTTGACATATCTTCAGAGGAACATTAGATTTGGGAGAGTGGGCGGGACTAATCACTGCACATTTTAAGGTCAAAGAATGCATTCAACTTGTCATTCTTCCTGTTCGCACTTAATAATGTGAATATCATGGAGGCCATTACGGGATCTAATGAAAGCACTATGGATCATTTTGCTCCATGAAACTGTGACACACTGACAGACCCGCCTAATCCATCAGAACGATTCAAAA
>NW_027316500.1:24379501-24637001 GCF_026437365.1 Eucyclogobius newberryi | reverse complement strand
ATACCGGTACTATGAAGGGACAGGAGGATATCAGCGCCACAGTTTTCAATTAAAACCATCATCTGCAGAGATATGAACCAATTATATGAAATGTAACTTCGTAGTAGGCATGAGGCTTAAGGATAATGTAAATATGGAGGTGGAACTATTAATGCAGCGTACATGATACAAGTGCTCTGCCCTTCAAACGCTTATCACTACCCTGCTCCCCAATTCCCCATTGTGCTGACTGTTACTTAACCAGAAGCACTTGGTAAAAGGGGCTGCGGCTGACCCCAGATCAGATATTATGGCTCAGTATTCCCTTAAGGCCCAGTGTAGGCCTGTACTCCGGACTGCACTGCCAGCTGCCCCTCTTATCTCTAACTGCTGTGTCCCCAGACCCTGTTGCCGCTGCCTAATGGAGCCTGTCTCTGCACCAAGGGACAAATTCAATCAAAGTCCCAGCTAAACATCCTCAAATAACATTGTTTCTGCCACTCCCTCAGAGAGATATTGAAATCAGGTTAACAGCATGGGAAGCCATGTTGTACGACCTATGCAATAAAGTGAGGCGTGACAGAACTAGTCATACAGTGTTGTATAAAGTGACACAAATCCTACTAAGACTCATATCTGATACTACAGTGCAATGTGGATGTGACCCAGAGGAGTTGTGGTCTGTAGGTCCACAACTGGATCAGATTATGATGTGGGATAATATGGAGCAAAAGAACATTTGATTCTGTCAACTGAACAAGGATTTTAAGAGTGAATACAAGGCACGGAGGAAGGTATTTGGACGAGTAGCTAAACATATTCAAAGTTAAAAAGTTTTTCCAGTAGACTGAATTCAAATTTCTTTTGCTATGGAACCTGGCCCACTGAGGGATTACACAGACAATATAGTATGGAATCCACAGAGATGGGAAGAGTATAGTGAGTAGTCTCAATACCATTAATTCCACTCAAATAGAAAGGTGTGCACCAAAAATGGACTCTAGTAAAAGTAATGTATATGAGTTTACTTGTTGTAATTCTATGTACTGTATAATTTCTTCTTAATGTAACCATTACTACCAACTGAACGCATTTGGACGATTGTAAAAAGCTAAATATCGTGCCAGAATTCAAAGGGAATGGATATATACACATGATTAAAGAAAATGTATTGGACTTTTTTTTCAGTGCCAAAACATCTAAATTATACTGTAAACACTAACAGAATAACAGATCTATTTTTATTTGCTGCTGATCAAAGTTAATTTCCGCCATATTTTTCTTCTCAAATAATTTTGGACACCTTGTCTAACATAATCCTAATGAAAGAGTCATATCCAACCGCTGGAGTTTTGCCCCCCTCTCTCTCTCATTCCGCTCCTTGTCTTCTTTCTCTCTCTCCATCACTTATTGCATCACATCTTCTCCCCCGTTTTGGTTCTGAAGATTAAAGCGACGGCTAATTGACAAGCAAGTGCATCCAGGAAACACAAGGCAGACAGATCAAACTGATGCGGAAGTGTTTACGTGGCTTACATCAGCACCGTAGCAGCACATCTGAGGACATACTTACATGTAACACTTTAACTGGCGCTAACCATCAGCAGCTAGCATGCCTCCCCGTATTGACGCCTCACAGGCAGTTTTGCTTCTCCCCAGGTTTACAAATAGATAAGCCTGTATAATCTGTAATTAAAATGGTAGCATTAGGAGCCAATTAAAATACATAAAGGGTGCGATGGAGAAAAGGCAGCGAGAGAAATCAATAAACAGGGTAATTCAGTGTGGATAGAGGAGCTTCCTGTCTGACGGAGAGCCTTTTATAGGACGCTGTTATGGAAGGGAAGAGTTCTCCAGTGATTTTTTTTGACAATTTAACAGGTTCGCCTGACACATTAAATGACTATGCTGACAACTTAACTGCGCTGCCAATCAATATTTCCTATTACTCTCATTGTCAAGGGGGAAAATAAAAATATGAGGTTGAGGTCGACTCATAATGACAATGCATTAAGGAGCTATCAGCTATGCATATTAATGTGGCCAGGCCGTCACAAACAGCACATATGTGACTGGTAGTGCAGTGTCAATATTTGTATTCAGTTACACTATATTCCACAAAAATCATAGATAGTGTTGAAATAAGATAGAAGAACATTAAACTCATGACAAAGCATATCTTCCATTGCAACAATGTTATAACAATAATGTTAGGATACCTAAATAGCAAGGCTAGTAGAAAGTTGTAGTAATAATTTTAGTTGACATTTACCGCATTTTAGATTTAGGAAATACCAGCTTGGAATAATAATTTGGAACAATACCCATTATGGGCCTATCTTTATTGGCATCAATCAGAGAAAGAGTAACACCCAAAGAAGTTAGATATTCATAATCTTTAGGCTATTGATAATGAGTACATTTGAGCCAAACACTGCTACTTTACCATAATAAAGTTGGAGTTGGCATTGTATTTTCCTGTTCAGAGCCCTGTGAAAGTGCCTCGCATTCAGTAAACAATGTTAAATGCAACAAAACATTCACAAATAAGCTGCTTAACCACACCCACCACATTACGGCTGAGCGCATTCCACATCAATGTGAGGAGGAGAAGACAATTAACCAGGGGTTTAAGCTGTCAATCACAACCTGTCAACCTATCAGGCAAGTGCACTCGGGCCCGCCTCCTACTTAGCTCCTCTGTGATATGCTGCTGGCAGTTTGGATGGCCTGACTGACGGTTGGGCCTGATCTGGGCCGGGGGAGGCGCCTGGCTGGACGTCTGGGACATGGGAGACGGAGATTGGGACGGGCGTGTGAGGCTGTAGTCGATGGGCCTAAAGGAGAGATGAAGTGCCAGGAATGTGCTCTTTAATTAGATGCACAAAACAGCAGAGAGGGAGCAGAATGAGGCAAAAGACACAGCAATAAAGCAAATGAACAATGTTACTCAGATTACTGTAGCACAGGCTCTGGAAGTCTCACCACATGACCTCAAGGTTAGAGGTTTACTCTCTGAGCAGTGGTCATAGATAGAACAGATAGATAGAACAGATGGATAGATGGATGGATAGATGGATAGATGGATAGATGGATAGATGGATGGATGGATAGATGGATAGATGGATAGATGGATAGATGGATAGATGGATAGATGGATAGATGGATGGATGGATAGATGGATGGATGGATAGATGGATAGATGGATAGATGGATAGATGGATAGATGGATGGATGGATAGATGGATGGATGGATAGATGGATGGATGGATGGATGGATAGATGGATAGATGGATAGATGGATAGATGGATGGATGGATAGATGGATAGATGGATAGATGGATAGATGGATAGATGGATAGATGGATAGATGGATAGATGGATAGATGGATAGATGGATAGATGGATGGATGGATACTTTATTGATCTGGAAGGAAAGTTTTTCACTGTGCTTCCCAGGCGCGCAGCTCTCAGTGCAGTTTAACAGGAGGATTCGTCAGCTAGGGTCAGCAGATCGTGTGTCAGGGCAGTTTGTGGAGGGTAACAGCCCTTCAGGACAGAAGGCTGAGTCCAGCAGCCTGGACATCACAGTGTCCCTCCTCTGTGTCCTGCTTCACAGTCAGTGTCCAGGGGTAAACTGGTAAACCCACAACATGAAAACTCCTTACTAAGCCTCACTCTTACATAAAATGTGTGAGTGATTGGTGCAGGTGGTTGGAGAGATCATTAGCCTTGATTGGCAGCCATGTTCCCACCAGTCAGCCCTAGGGCAGTTATGGCTTGCCTCAAGCATCTAAAATCATTGAAAAGCTCAACTCGTATGTGATGTGCAATATTAATCAAAACCATTAGTATTATCATTACAATTATAGAAAGCTCCTGCACACGTATATCATGCTGAGCCAGGCCACTATTTAGTTTCAAACTAAGTACTCTGTTTACATTATATCTACATCTACTACATTGATATATTGCGCAAATTCAAATGTACAATATATTGAGTACATTTCACTGGGCATTCATCAGTGCCGATCCATCAAGACAATTAAAGGCTTTAATTCAGCGAGAGGCGTGTCTGTGAGGAGGTGCATGTAGGCAGAGTTATGGTCGGAGCCCTTTCGGATGCGCTGCCCATTACTTTGCAGGCTGCATCCAGGCCTTTAGATTCCATACCGTTCTGTTAACCATCAGCAATTATCTCCCTGTCAGAGCTAAAGGTAACAAATTTCCCCCCATCCAGCCAGCCGCTATCATCCTCTGGACACCGGCATCAACTGACAGCAGCTAAATCACGGCCGCCAGCCTGCACTCCTGACAGACAAATGCACTACCTTGGAAAAGCTGGGCCCATCACTCTAAAAGGGGAGGAGCGGAGGGGGAGAGAGCGAGAGAGAGACAGAGAGAGAGGGGGGGGCGGGGCTGCTGACCTTATACTTCCTCACTCTTCTCGCACGCCCCTCCCGTCCAGCTGGAGGAGATGGACTGCCCTGCATTCTGTAAGCACAGGGCCCCGTTCCCAAATAAGAGAATTATTAATGGTGCTTTCCCTGGTGCTGGTTTATCTTGTAGCATCGCGGCAGCTCCAGGTTTCGCTCCTTTACAGATGGACACACAGAGCCAGGGCGATGAGTTATCCGCAGTGCGCCCGGCAACCGCAACAACAGCAAGGCCCTGGCTGTAAACAGCATATTTCTACTGCACTGCTTTGGAACGCACACATACAGAAGATATTCAGTCTTTGGTAATCCTTACTACTTGATCGTTCTTCTTATTAGGAATACAGATGAAAGAACACTCTAAAACTTCTAAAATATGGCTTTAGAATTACATTTACTATATATATAATTCAACAGCAGAGCATGCAGACAAAATCTCTCAAAATGATTAGAATCTTGCCAAAAAAAACAACAATTATTCAGAAAGGTGCTGGTAAACAGTAGCTTCATGTGCAGATTTCTGCTGTTGTCCAAATAAATCCTTGAAATAAATGCAAATCCTCCTTAACCTGTATTAAAAGGGAAAATCCCATCCATGACTTTGATTCATAATTATGTAACATTTATTCAATAATCCAATCCATTTAACTGATATTTAGAACCACGTGTGTCTCTTATCGCGCTAGTTGTACAGCATTAAAAATACAAGGCGTCTCAGATTTTGGGTGAGGGCGGTATGTAAACACGTGGAAGGTAAAAGGTGTGATGGATGGCCATAGCAGCAGCAGACAGGCCGACATCAGGCAGCGTCCTGTGAAGATTAGTGTGATTAATGCTAGGCTCTGACAGGTGTGGCTGAGAGGATGGGTGCGGGCCTATTGCAAATGACACGACCTTTTTTGGGAGTCAAACATATTCACTGTTAAAGTCACTGACATGTCACTGCTGCTCACCACATCTGCCTTTCCACTGACGCTGCATTACACTCCAGAAAACTCTACATGTGGTCAAATCAATGGAGTTAATGTTAGGTGTAATTTTGACTCATTCAGATTTAGCTTGTAGATCTCCTAGATTTTTATTTTATGGTAAGAATTGTAAGCAAGTGTAGGAATGTCAGATTAGTCAGTTCAGTGCATTTCAGCAATAGGATTTCCCCACTGTGGGAAAAATAAAGCTTCTCTTATCTTATCTTAAAAACTGCTTTGGGTTACATAAAACGTGTAATGTATGGTTAAATATGTACTTTACACTATTTGCAGATAAAAGGAATCAACATTTCTCCACATATATATTCAGTAAAACATACAAATAAAAATGTAACTGTAAATGTACTTAAACCAAGCTCTGATATCACATAAAGCCTTGATTATTGTTATGTTTTATTTTATTTTACAATATCCTGATGCTACTTCTCACTTTTGCATCCCATTTCAAACGTCAATACAATTTCAAATGTATTTGTTTACCGTTTTAAAGCGTCCATTTTTGGAAATGCCTTACTCCACAAAAAGAGTGTCAACAAACAACTTAATCCAACTTTAGCCACTTGGCAGAGTGGCACAGTCAACTGCTTTGCATTTAGTAATAAGCATTTAGGATCCAGAATGTACCAGCACACTTAAACATGTTGGAGCTAGCAGCCCTCCCATCCCAGCACATTAGCATAGCAGCACAGGTAGATTTGAGAGCCTGACACATGGTATCAGTAGGAGGGTGAGAGGGGGGAGCTGTACCTGACAGTGACCTGTCCCACCACATCGGATGTGTTTAACGATAAGCTGTCGGCCTCCATCACACATATATACATGTACACACACGCACGCACGCACACACACACACACACACACACACACACACACACACATATACGTACATGGGGACCAGAGTGAAGAGCCCAGGCCCCTAATGACATTTCACAGGCTCAAAGGTTAGACAAGGAGAGAGAAGACAGTGTAAGCTGGTTATGTATAAATATCAGATATCATAATGTCATTACAACACAATTAGAAGCACTAACTATAGGGAAGGAAAAGTGTTGCAGCGTTCTTACTTTATTAAGATCATACATAAACATGATTCAAACGCTATTGGATGTAAAATCCATTGTGTTAGCTTATTAAAATACATACTTTTCAACTGCAATTTAGATTTGAACCAAATTGAGATCCAATTGTTTAAAATACTCAACGAACAGCTTGGTTCTTTTCAATCAAAGAGTACTGACAGAATTATGACAATGTTTTCTGTTAAAGGCGAGAAAAATGTGAAAAACAAAACTATATCAGGGTTTGCAGCAGTCCAAAACTATTCCACATCACATTTAATTCATTTTGTAAGCATGTCACAGTAAAGCTAACAACGACTAGAAAGCTAAGAGTCCGCTTCCTGGTTCACAGAGGACAGATGCAGAGAGCACACATCGGTCTCGTTTTGACCCAAAGAGCTGCTTTTACAATATATCTGACCTGGGGGGGAAATGTTTTGGCTCAAATACAGACTTGTCGTCTTGTTTATATCCATGACATTATTTGTATTAAATGAAAAATATATGTAAAAACAAATAGAAGAGGAAGAATTGTGATTCAATTTGAGGGAGGAAAATAGATTAATATCAAACTACACGCTACTCATCAAAAACCTTCCCCACAAAGACTTACATTTAATAGAACTCAAAGGCGCAAGTGTCATTTTATTGTTTTAAACACACTTAAAGGTAAGTTATATGTAATGACTCTTGAAAGATATTGGTTTGAATAATGGTTAGGTTTATATGTTATTACGTCTATATTGATGACGCCATTACTGCTACTGAAACAACATCCAGCACTGTTTACAACTGTTAACACTCTTATGTGTTTCAAATGAGTGAGTTGTCTGTGAATCCCAGCTGGTGAGCGTGTGACAGTTTAGCTTCTTAAACAGCCCAACAGGGTGTGAATGTCCAGTGACCACAGGGATACAGCTGCACCAGTGTAGAACAAAGCGGCCGGTGCAGTGTTTGACCGTAATTGGAGGGCTGTGCACACACTCACACAGGCCCCAGGCAGGATCAATATTTGTTGGGATTGCACCTTGTTCCAACAATGTAAGATTTACAGCCGGCGTGAGGGATTTACACTTTGTCTTCCAAGCAACTCATCAGTGCAACCCAATTACTAAGCCCAGACAGACAGCATTAACATGGGCCCGGCTGCTTTATGGCCCCTCAGCCTGTCTCATTCCAGCCTCTTCAGGCGCTGCCACCATAACGGATACTACACTTAAAACGTGCTCACGCCGATGAATCCTCAGTCTTTCATTACTCCCACCTTGATTTACTCCATATCATTTCACAGCCATAGACAAAGATAACAGGTAGTAAATTACAGCCATCCTGTGTGCTTGTTTCAGCAGTGCATGGGGGGAGGGCCTGGAGGGAGGAGGTCGGGGGACATGAGGGGGTCCTAACAGAGATGCATCTTTGACAGCAAATGAAGTGTGCTGGTAAAATGTACATTTAAACTTTAAATGCCGTTTAAATTGCTCTTAACACCAGCACATTAGACACTTGTTTTTATGGAGACATTTCTCCACTATCGCGGCCTGAGTGCGAGATCTTCAGTTAACAAGGGAAATGTGTCTTTTAAACATTTGTAATGTGCATGACAGAGCTGGTGTTTGGACAGAATATTCAAACCATAAGCTATAACCATTATGACGCCTCGAAATTAATTTTGTCATTCATGCAAAACTGACAATAAAAACGAATTATGTCAAAAATAAAGTAATATCAAGCTGTGCCACTGCAGATAATGTCAAAACACATTACAATAATGTAACGAACCAAGTTTCCAGTGGGCAAAGTGATCCATTTGAGAGGTCTGACGGAGGTCATTTTGGCCTCCCGGAATGCTTTAACGTCATGATTAGAAAAGAGGGGACAGAAGAGAACAGAAGTGAACAGAAGAGAACAGAAGAGAACAGAAGAGAACAGAACAGAAGAGAACAGAAGAGAACAGAAGAGAACAGAACAGAAGAGAACAGAAGAGAACAGAAGAGAACAGAACAGAACAGAAGAGAACAGAAGAGAACAGAACAGAAGAGAACAGAACAGAAGAGAACAGAACAGAACAGAAGTGAACAGAAGAGAACAGAACAGAAGAGAACAGAAGAGAACAGAACAGAAGAGAACAGAAGAGAACAGAACAGAAGAGAACAGAAGAGAACAGAAGAGAACAGAACAGAAGTGAACAGAAGAGAACAGAAGAGAACAGAACAGAAGAGAACAGAAGAGAACAGAACAGAAGAGAACAGAAGAGAACAGAACAGAAGAGAACAGAACAGAACAGAAGAGAACAGAAGAGAACAGAAGAGAACAGAACAGAAGAGAACAGAACAGAAGAGAACAGAACAGAACAGAAGAGAACAGAAGAGAACAGAACAGAACAGAAGAGAACAGAAGAGAACAGAACAGAAGAGAACAGAACAGAAGAGAACAGAACAGAACAGAAGTGAACAGAAGAGAACAGAACAGAAGAGAACAGAAGAGAACAGAACAGAAGAGAACAGAAGAGAACAGAACAGAAGAGAACAGAAGAGAACAGAACAGAAGTGAACAGAAGAGAACAGAAGAGAACAGAAGAGAACAGAACAGAAGAGAACAGAAGAGAACAGAACAGAAGAGAACAGAAGAGAACAGAACAGAAGAGAACAGAACAGAACAGAAGAGAACAGAAGAGAACAGAACAGAAGAGAACAGAACAGAAGAGAACAGAACAGAAGAGAACAGAACAGAAGAGAACAGAACAGAACAGAAGAGAACAGAAGAGAACAGAACAGAAGAGAACAGAACAGAAGAGAACAGAACAGAACAGAAGTGAACAGAAGAGAACAGAAGAGAACAGAACAGAAGAGAACAGAAGAGAACAGAACAGAAGTGAACAGAAGAGAACAGAAGAGAACAGAACAGAAGAGAACAGAAGAGAACAGAAGAGAACAGAACAGAAGAGAACAGAACAGAAGAGAACAGAAGAGAACAGAAGAGAACAGAAGTGAACAGAACAGAAGAGAACAGAAGAGAACAGAACAGAACAGAAGAGAACAGAAGAGAACAGAACAGAACAGAAGAGAACAGAAGAGAACAGAAGAGAACAGAAGAGAACAGAACAGAAGTGAACAGAAGAGAACAGAAGAGAACAGAAGAGAACAGAAGAGAACAGAACAGAAGTGAACAAAAGAGAACAGAATAGAACAGAAGAGAACAGAAGAGAACAGAAGAGAACAGAACAGAAGTGAACAGAAGAGAACAGAAGAGAACAGAAGAGAAAGCAGACTCGGGTGAGAACAAAACGGCAAAAAGCAGATATAAATAAAAATATATGATTTCTCATCAAATGCTGGTCTGGACAATCCAAAGTCTCGGGAACCAGAGCCAGTCGACACTTAAAAACACCACAGTGTGTCTTTGTCAGTTAACACAGTGCAAACAATTTTGCATTTAGTAAACAGCAAAATATGTATTTTATACAGGTTCTTTTCTGCGCCTAAACTATCTAAAACTAGGCTGACAGTTAAAGTACACACAAGCCCCATCTCTGTTATGTGACAGCACTATTGTTTTGGTGAGCAGGTGTCACTTGGAGCCCTGGGGCCATTGGCAGGAGCTGAAAGTGGCAGAGTGCTGAGGTGCTTCTGTCAGCGCAGTGTGAGTTTGGAAGGACCATGGCACTGGCCTGTTCTCCCCCTTATGCACACACAGTCCAGCCACAGGGGCACAAGTCCAACTAAAGCACTGTGCAGCCTGCCAATCACAGCCAACCGGCCCAAAACTGCTGTTTCTTACGTTTCATTCCACTACATAGCACCACAAATGACACCTGCAGGTTTTTTACTGTGAAAAAGCAAGTCCCAACATTTAGCATGTCCACTCAGCTCAAAAGCTAATATTTAGTCATCAGAACCGTACAAATCTTTCTAGTTGACTTTTCAGATATATACTATCTATAGCTATTTTTCTTATTGGTATTAAAGGTCTGCATTGCTGTTCTTCAGTAGAATTCAAGAGATTTCAATGGTGGCAATGGTATTTATTTTTTTAATGTGTAAAATATATAGGGAGATTTTAGACTTTTATTTGAAAGGTAAGAAAATTGAAAAAAGAAAATCACAAGAAAAGATGGTACTGTGTGCAGAAATGATTGGACCGTTTTATAAGGTAGTTGTCTGCTTAGAGAAAATGATCTAGTGTCTAGGCACCACTGGGTCTGGAGTGAATTAAAACCCTGGTCTACTGTAATAATAATAAGTCCTAATCTTGCCACATCATTTGTTCTCCACTAATAATAATGGTGCACATGTACATGTGTGTTGTCACTGTGAAAAGCCCCTGCGGTGGGCCCGTAGGAGACCCCCCTCGCTCCCCCCTGTAATTTCCTCCACCCTCCATCCTATTTCAGCGCCTGATAACTAAGAACATTAGTTTTATGCCACTTGCCAAGCTCAAATGAAAAGAGAGCTAACTTTAATGACACCGCAATTAATCGGCCCAATAGACAGACAGCTAAAAGACGAGATATTGACTGCATTAGGGATAATGTATTGTGTCATTAAGTCGCTGGGGTCACCTTGTGTATCATACAAGTTGCTTAATATATTGGCATTTTTCACGGAGAAGATAAATTTGGATGTGGGGGATAAGGCTGATTAGAAAAGGTTTCATCCACAAAGGCGGGGCTGAGACTATAGAAGGGAATGATGTGTTAGCAGTCATACTTTATCAGAGGCCAGATTGATTGGTCACAGCAATTTAATCATTATTGTTTAAGTCTAATCTACAAAGAGGAACACTCCAGGCGTAATGTCTTTATAGGGCAATGTCAGCGGTGTCGTTTATTCTCCAAAGGCACCTGACAAACACATTTGAGAGAATGCACCGAGCTGCACATTAACCTGTTTTGATAGAGAGGCTAGTGATCGCCTTCAAAACAAAACAGTAGGCTATATTTCAGATCATTGTTTTTTATATTGTTTAACATTTTTTATATTTATGTGCTGACAGAATAAATATAACATATATTTCACTTTGATAGTATTTATTTTAAACTCAAAAGGTTTATTTGATAGGACAGCTGTAGCATGAAATGGGTAGACAAGAGGGAAGAGACATTCGACTAATGGTTAAAAGCGGGAAGCAAGCCCACGACGCCCAGGTAGTAACCACCACATATGTATGTTCCAACCCCTTATGTCCCCTAACACAATGGACAAATTGTAGTGTTGCAACAATAAAGAGTAAAAACTACAAAAAGGACAATAAAAGGCCAGTTGAAACAAATAACTAGATTTACTAAATGGGATGAAATAAAATGTAAGTACAAAAGGATTATTTGACCAGTAGGATGTATTCAATAGGACAGTGTGAAAGTGTGAAATGAGGATGAGATTGGGAAGGACATTCAGCAAGTTGTCGGATCAAACTCACGATGCTGCGGCCGACTGCACATGGCTGGGTACCGCAAAAAGGCAGCAGTATGGAAACGGAAAGAAAAGTTAAGGTACTATTGGTATATCAAAAAACGTAACAAACGTTGGAACTGAAAACTGATAGTGAAAAAATACTTGATTCCTGGTGGGTCTTGGGAGGGCACTATGGACATTTAGGCAGTTTTACTAAACACATAAATAATAAAACCATTCATACAGCAATAGGTACCAAAAAAGTACCAGTGTATACTAAAAAAAGGCATTGTTCTAGTACTGGTACGTAGACAAGGCACGTTTACACAATTTGTACACAAGGCAATTCAAAGTGCTTCACATAACAATCCCAAGGACATGACAGAAAAAATATATTTTTAAAACGTAAAAGAATTGAAAGGTTCCCAGCCTCTCCTCCCTCAGGACGGTCTGAGAGCTGGAGCACTTGCACTGCTCTTCACCGCGACCTTGCCAGTCTCTTTTTGGGGGCTTTGTGCGATTATCGGCAGTTTCTCATCCGAGCGCGGCGCTGCTCATTTGTCATGATTATTGCTGAGTTCGGGCCTGTCATTGGCTTCAGGAGATCAATGGCTCTGGACTCTCCCTCGTTGTATAGTGGCAGACCAAACAGCCCCCTCTCTCCGCTAAATGAGGCTTTTCCCTTCGCTATTCATCCATCCATCCTCTCATTCCCTATGTCTTTCTTTCTCTCTCTCGCTCACTCCCTCAGAGTCACTTCATCAATTTGGTAGTCTATATATCTTTCTTCTTCCAATCAGTGCTGACACAGTCCCTATCTTGCAGGTATTGAAACAAGTGCAGAGTCACAGCTTAAGGTTCTTGATGGTTAGACAGAGCCCTTTCTTCTGTCAGTCCTGCACAATAGCGTTAAGCTAGTTGTCATCATGAGACAACAAGGTATTCAAAACTGAGTTGAGGATGAAAAGATGATCACAGTTGCTACTTGTTATACTGCTCTTTTTCTAGACCAGAATGGAGATTGGATTGTTTATGTAACAACAAAGTCTTGCATAGAGTATGGTAAAGAATAATATCAAAATAATTCAATGCATTACAAATCAGCAACTCTACTAAATATGTTAAAAGGTAATCTTATTTTGACAGATGAAGAGTGGGAAAATGTGTGTACATCTGAGTGGAGGACAAGAACATTTTGAAATGTGTCATGTTTTTACAAATCATGTCAAAGTGCCCATTATTCAGAAGGACATGTGAACTGTTGGAGAAATTGTGGTTACCAGGAGGAAAACAAAAGAGCTACAGACTGTATTTAACATTGCTATCCCATTCAGAACTATGTATTTGGGCCTTAAAACTTATGCCATGGCCACAGTCAATGGTTATATTTGAGCACACTTCTGGCAGCAGGAAAAAAGGCCATCTCAAAAAGAATTATGACACCAACTGCGCCTAAAATCAACGAATGGACCGACGTTAGAATGGACATAATGGAAATGGAAAAGATCACATTCGAACTCACTTTGGAACTGGACAAATTTAACAGACTCTGAACAAAAATGGGATCAGTATTTGACTTACATTGTGTCTCTGTGTATGTCCACTGAGTTACACATGTAAAAAAGAACGAAAACAAAGAAGAAAACATTAAATTTTTAAAAATATAATCCAACAATTCAAGCACATCAGTGAAGGTATCTTTAAAGACAAATAGTAATAATTTATTCATACAAATCATTCATTGTTTTTACACTTATCTTACGGAAAATTCTACAAGATCCAAGTGCTTGCCTCTAGCAAATGTGCATCGTTATAAAAGTATGTGCAATGACCACTTCTTTTTGAAGTCTTTTAGGGTTATGCGAGTGGTTAGTGGGCCTTTAAATATCACACTGTATAATTGTAGTAAATGAGAGAGTAATTTAATGTGCGAGGAATTTACAGAGAACGTTAATGATATGCTCTTAATGAGGAATAAATTATGGCCCGGCTAATTCCTTATGAATGTGAAGCCGCAGATGATAGCGCGCTCTGTCCCACGCATGCAGCGACAGCAGAGATGACAGTCCGATGTTGAGTTGCTATGTTGTGTCTGGCATATATTTAATAACCACTCTTATAAAATACAAGCGCAGATGAATATGTTAAACGCAAGCTCAGCAACAACATTGGCATTCATGAAACCAGGCCAGGGCATAATTTAACACCAAGACAATATTACAAAAGTGACACGCTCATTATTGGATCTTGACACGCGACATCAATCATCCAGCCTATCAGCGTACATGAAGCTCCGTCACAGGGGGCCAGAAAAGCTGAAGTGATTGAGCAAACATGCATGTGAGTGAGCTCTCCTCCAGGTCACTAAATCCCAGTGTCTTTCACTCAAGGTCAGGCCTGATCACATAGGATTTAGTCATTGTATTCCACCACTTGAAGGATGATTTTTAAACCATCTTCGCCTTCATCAGTGAGTATGGGCATAGGACAGTCTATGCGGTAGTACAGGGGAGTGCGTGGGAGACAAGGGAGAGTGTGGAGAGTGTGGAGACAGTGGCACAATGGAGTTGTGAGTAAGTTGTGCAGAGCCTGTTAGCTGCAGGCCAGAGCCAATCCAGTGCCACCTGCAGACTGAGGGGGAGAGCTGATGAGTTTTATCACCTCTCCAACCCTCTCCTGTGGAACTTCTAATTGACGCCTGGGCCTGTTCCTCTGTCCCACACGATTTTCCATCATGCCCCTCTCCGGCTGGTAGCTGCTCCTCCTCCCGTCTGTGCCGCCTCCTCCTCACTACCTTTGTTTTCACATGTAGACTGGCTGGGCTCGTCTCTTCTCTCGCTTACTACTGCCTCTGCTGCTGGGCTCGGCTGAGCAGGCCTGACAGGCGGATTCCTTTGCTTTTGGCCGTATTAAAGCCACTTTCTTGCTCTGACAGCCTGCTCTCTCCTGCCACCTCACAGCTCTAGCTTCACACTTCTCTGGGCAGCCACTGCCTCTTGACAGACCACTGTCACTTCCCATCATGCTCTGTGCTGATGGCACCTCCCTCCTCTGCCGCTCTGACACTCCGTACCCACCCCACCCCTCCTCAGCAGGCGCGTGCGAGCCCACTTCCATACCAGTGCAATTATTTTTTTGACAAGCCATCCATCAGCCTTAACTTTAAAAGCTCTCTGCAGTGATATCCATTGTTAAGCCCCCCCTCGCGGCTCCTGCCTTCTCCCTGCAGATAGAGCTTGCATGAGAGAGTATGATATCAGACATCACCAAACCTACCAAACCATGTAAATTTACTTTGTTCTCGGCTATGTTTCCAATTTCACGTCCAATTTTTCGGTACATTATGCGTAGTTGTTGTGCCTAATACAATGTTGTCAAAAGCCATTAGAGTTTGTTCCCTTAGTCGCCTCTGAAAACAGGTTACAATTGGTATTCTATGTGTAAGGCGAGCGCATCGCACAGCATCTGCAGTTGGATCCTATTAAAATTATCTGTTCAATTCTCACGTTCTCCGGTCAGAGCAATTTGCAGGCATTAGCAAAGACACATATGAAAATGTCAGCATGTCAGCTAATAACAACCACGGCAAAGGCAGCGCATCGCTGCGAGTCAATAATGCTGCTGAACTGGTGACACAAATTTGATGGTAATCTAAGAAAATGAATAAGGAGGAAAAGCTCTGCGCTGTTTGAATGGGAATCTTGTCCCGCGTTGGATCATTTGGCACTCTTCCACTTGGCCTACATCTTAGCCTTACAGTGGGAAAGGGGGGTCTGCCAGCACTACTGTCTGGTGCTCTCAAACACACGCATTACATGTGCATGATGAAGCGCTGCATTATGCACAGCTCCAGCCACTCTTTATCTCACCACAGAACAAAGCAACGCAACCACAAGGGGCATTTGTAATATGGATACTAAAACATGAAACTCTCAAGTTCACTGGACTACAATGACAAACAGGACAAGAAGTTCTGCTTTAACTGTAAGAAGTCTGTTTCGTTGTAAATGTGTGATGTGTGGATTTTTGATTCAAATGCAGAATACAAACAGGAAAAAAGCAACACACAAATATATTGCAGAATTCAGCAGTGTTTCATAAAGAATATTGCAATCAGGCAAATAAGAAGTGACAAAAGTGCTACAGCAGCACTACACAGCTTTCCCGCCGCATTTGGAATCGCTCAGTCAAGTGAGTTTGTTAACTTTAAGCCAAGTGCATTCAAAAGCCACCCTTCAACAAAAAGGAAACACAATTAACAAGCTGATACAGCGTGTGTCTGGTGGACTTAATGAATATCAAATTATACACAAACACATATAAATCATCGTTATCCAGCAAATTTTAATTGATTCCACAATTAAACATGACTAATGTAATGTATGGCAAATCCTGACTTTCAGTCTTTCCCAATAAGGCCCTATTTGTCTTTCTCTTGTGCGAATGCGTCATAGCTAATTTCACTTTGCATGTGCTGCTAATTAACAGGGACAGACAGACAATTTTAGTGCAGGCTCATTTCTTTTGTTTACAGCAGGGAGCCTTCTGTTTCCGATCACTTCCACAGCTCTTAGGAGTCAGTTTGGGCTAATGACACAAAATTCTAGCTCCCCCAAAGTTTTGGACTATTCATCAAGTCATCCCTAATAAGAGCTTGTGCAAACATGTGAGACAGTGTCCAGGTACAGCCCACAAAGATGCATGTGGACACTAGGGGGTGTTGTTATTGCAAACAATATATCACAATATCATATATAAAACTGGCTTATGTCGTATATTTGAAGTACTTAGTGTGATATTATTCAAATCACTTTCACACAGTAATATGGTTATACAATTTGAATTATTTCTTTCATCGTTCTGCCCTCAGAGACCGAAGTGCTCTGGGTGTTTGAGTGGATAACTGGTGTAAATATTGCAAGGCTCTTTAATTAAATCAACTGTAGTTAGTGTGTGTGTGTGTGTGTTACGTGTGTGTGTGTGTGTGTGTGTGTTACGTGTGTGTGTGTGTGTGTGTTACGTGTGTGTGTGTGTGTGTGTTTGCTAACATGTTTGTGATGCAGACGCTGAGAGCACACCTGCCTGTGTCTGTGGCCCTGACAGCTCCGGTCCCACAAAGCAAAGCAGCCATCAGCATATGGTTATCAATGATCCAGATGGCTCCTGCTTGTCTCCAGACTGACAACTTTGCTCCTCCATTATCAAACACTACTAATTAACCACAATCAACTAGGTGTTAATTAGCCATAATTAAACAATTTCTGTTTGGTCAGAGCCTGCTATTTGACAATTACTTGTAATTATCTGCACTATCAGCCAGTCGAGCTGTGGGACTTGTGCTGCCTTTTGTTTTCACTGAGAATTTGGCATGTTTGGACCTGGAGGCGCAGGACTGGCCGGTGTGCCACAGCTGCCTGAGGGGAGGAGACAGCCATATATGACAGAGTGAGGGATTTGTCAGTGCTGAGAGGAAGACATTTAATCTGAGAGGCCCTTCAACCTGACCCAGGGGTCCAAATGTGGGTGATACAATTCATTTCATACAGCTGAAAGACAGATTCAGAGACATATTGTTTTCAGTTATTTTAATACAGTGATTTACTGTCTTTAAATGTGTGATTTTAACTTATTTATTTAATATAAAATAATAATATAATAAATAATAATAATAAATAATAAATTAAAAATAATAAATACAAATAAAATATATACAAAATAAAATAATTTGTAATTTTTCAAACCTTAAGTGAAAAGAAACAAATAAATACTGTCAATATATCTCAAAAATCAAAACCAGCAAAGTAAAGCTTGTGTCTTGCAGTAAAAGTCCATCCCAGCTCCATCGGGACAATGTGAAAGCTCCTCCTCAAATGGTAATAGTTTTAATCTAATGTAGTTGCATTTACACTTTCCTACATATATGTAGGTGTAATATCAGAAAATATTCAGTTTAGTTAAATATAAAGTGCACCACCTTATGGTAAGGAGGCAATTGTCATATTTCAAAGAGTAACAGAGACAAAGGATGTCACTGCTATTGGACACAGTGGTGTCATTAAACATCATATAGAGCCCTCGTTAAGACATGATGTGACATTTGTGTTATTATTATCCTGACAGGGCAGAGGGGCACAGCCCCTCTCTTCAGATGGGAGAGTAATCACTCTTCCCTGAGGCCAAAATCTGATCTGTGAATTTAGCAACACGAACAACAAGAAGAGGACTTAATTAGAGCTGACATATATGAGTCATGGAGCAAATCACAAGATGCAACTAAGAAGTCATCATACATGAACTACTCTACTTCAGTTAAGCAATAGTGGCCCTGTGGTGATGGGTTATTGGGTTAAGCATTGGAACTTCATGAGTTAATGATTCAAAGATTTTTTTTAAAGTGTTATGTTAAAGTGTAATGTGTTTTTTATTGATTTATTATTATTTGCATACATTTGTGAACCTATATTTTAAGCTTCTTTTGAATCCTTATTTATCTGGAATATTTTGACTATTTTAGCTATTACTTTTTTGCTGTTCTAGGCTAGCACTACAAATTCAACTATTGTTCTAATTAACAAAGTCTTTTTGCCGAAGACTTCTGTCTGTCATGGGTTTTATCGCAGCCCTCATTTTTGGAAGTATCGCCTTATTAGGTGCACATGTAAGTGGCTGTATGTGTGTCTGATGCTGGCTGAGTGTCTAAAACCAAACTTTATTTGAGTGTAAATCAAACTGTCAGTGAAATGCTTCTAATGAAAGAGCGGGGCAGCTGTAAAAGAGCTGTTTTTTGTGGAGATGGTTATTTCTCTAACGAGGCATCAACAGCTCGCTAAATGAGACTTTTACAGTGAGACCAGTGTGGCTGTGGACCAGCTCGCAGCACCACGCCCTGCACAGAGCCCTGCACACACAGCCCTGCACAGAGCCCTGCACAGAGCCCTGCACACACAGCCCTGCACAGAGCCCTGCACAGAGCCCTGCACACACAGCCCTGCACAGAGCCCTGCACACACAGCCCTGCACAGAGCCCTGCACACAGCCCTGCACACACAGCCCTGCACAGAGCCCTGCACACACGGCCCTGCACACACAGCCCTGCACACACAGCCCTGCACAGAGCCCTGCACAGAGCCCTGCACACACAGCCCTGCACAGAGCCCTGCACACACAGCCCTGCACAGAGCCCTGCACACACAGCCCTGCACAGAGCCCTGCACACAGCCCTGCACACACAGCCCTGCACAGAGCCCTGCACACACGGCCCTGCACACACAGCCCTGCACACACAGCCCTGCACAGAGCCCTGCACACACAGCCCTGCACAGAGCCCTGCACACACAGCCCTGCACAGAGCCCTGCACAGAGCCCTGCACACACAGCCCTGCACAGAGCCCTGCACAGAGCCCTGCACACACAGCCCTGCACAGAGCCCTGCACACACAGCCCTGCACAGAGCCCTGCACACACAGCCCTGCACAGAGCCCTGCACACACAGCCCTGCACAGAGCCCTGCACACAGCCCTGCACACACAGCCCTGCACAGAGCCCTGCACACACGGCCCTGCACACACAGCCCTGCACACACAGCCCTGCACAGAGCCCTGCACACACAGCCCTGCACAGAGCCCTGCACACACGGCCCTGCACACACAGCCCTGCACACACGGCCCTGCACACGGCCCTGCACACACGGCCCTGCACACGGCCCTGCATACACGGCCCTGCACACACAGCCCTGCACACACGGCCCTGCACACACGGCCCTGCACACAGCCCTGCACACACAGCCCTGCACACACAGCCCTGCACACAGCCCTGCACACACAGCCCTGCACACACAGCCCTGCGCACACAGCCCTGCACACACAGCCCTGCGCACACAGCCCTGCACACACAGCCCTGCACACACAGCCCTGCACAGAGCCCTGCACACACGGCCCTGCACACACAGCCCTGCACACACAGCCCTGCACACACAGCCCTGCACACACAGCCCTGCACAGAGCCCTGCGCACACAGGCCTGCACACACAGCCCTGCACACACAGCCCTGCACAGAGCCCTGCACACACGGCCCTGCACACACAGCCCTGCACACACAGCCCTGCACACACAGCCCTGCACACAGCCCTGCACACACGGCCCTGCACACACAGCCCTGCACACACAGCCCTGCACACAGCCCTGCACAGAGCCCTGCACACAGCCCTGCACACACAGCCCTGCACACAGCCCTGCACACACAACCCTGCACACAGCCCTGCATACACGGCCCTGCACACAGCCCTGCACACACAGCCCTGCACACACGGCCCTGCACACACGGCCCTGCACACACAGCCCTGCACACGGCCCTGCACACGGCCCTGCACACACGGCCCTGCACACACGGCCCTGCACACACGGCCCTGCACACAGCCCTGCACACAGCCCTGCACACACAGCCCTGCACACACAGCCCTGCACACACAGCCCTGCACACACAGCCCTGCACACAGCCCTGCACACAGCCCTGCACACACAGCCCTGCACACACAGCCCTGCACACGGCCCTGCACACAGCCCTGCACACAGCCCTGCACACACGGCCCTGCACACACGGCCCTGCACACACGGCCCTGCACACAGCCCTGCACACAGCCCTGCACACACAGCCCTGCACACACAGCCCTGCACACACAGCCCTGCACAAACAGCCCTGCACACACAGCCCTGCAAACACGGCCCTGCACACAGCCCTGCACACACAGCCCTGCACACACAGCCCTGCACACACAGCCCTGCACACACAGCCCTGCAAACACGGCCCTGCACACAGCCCTGCACACACAGCCCTGCACACAGCTCTGCATCTGCACAGAGAAAATACACTACAGTAGAGTCTGACATAACACAGAGCAAGGATAACAGAACTCATAATAATATTGCACTTGAGCTTACATACAGGGACCACATCAACTTGTTTTTTGTTTGTTTGGTTTAATTGGCTAAAGGTATAGTGTACCAAAGGGGGACATGCTAAATCGGCCTTTAAAAATCTAAATGTTATCATTGTTTTCCCTTCTAATTTACTCACTCGAAGTTGGCAGGTGGAAATCAGCTAAATCAGAAGACTATGGCAATATTGCAATTTAAGATGTCCAAAATATAAATGATGATCCATGGGTGTCATGTCATGTCAACAATACTGCAGACAAAAGCATGTCTTCCTTCTATTATTGAGCATAATAAAAACATTACTAACTTTACTATACATAAATTGTATGGGAAATAATAAGAGCCCTGTATAAGAATGTGCAAATACTGCAAAATGTAATGTGTCATACCTATACAAAGTCCAAAATGTATGTACGTAAAATCCTTAGTATTAGTAAATGTACACCTGATAAACTGTCCACTCTCTGAGACGACACTGGCTGCAGTCTGGACTTGTCACAGCTGAGTGATGACCACGGCTGCCTCTGAAAGCATCGCAGGTGGAAATAAAGACAGCAACGTGTCAGCCGCGCGCCCCTCAGAAGCACCCGTCACCGCCTGGATGTATTGACAGGCCTGGGACAGAGGAGGCAAAGTGTCCTGCAGGCGTAGCTCACCTTGGCTCGGGCTGCAATGTCAGCGACCGGACGGCCATCACTCTGCTCCCTGTCTGACGGATTATTTAAAGCCAAACAAATATCAGCACCTGAATGTCACAGCAAGGACACGCCGCCTCATCTCCACCAATCAGTGTCGGGGGTTCCAAATCACCCTTTCTCCTTCCCGGGCCCACAAATCCATCTTGCCGCACGCTGTACCCTGCCACACACCCCCATTCGACCCCTCGGCAGCACATTGAGGGGCGGTCCGACGTGGCAGATTTACGACCCACCCCCGTCAACCGGCCCGGGACGATTTATTGACATTCGTTGTCAGCTTTCTTTTTGAGGAATTGCACGTGGAATTAATTTTAACTACGTCTTAATGTTAAATATCCTGGAAACACTAAATTTCATGGTAGGTGATGGTCAGAGTCGCAGGAGCATATATCACGTCCGCGGCGCTGCACTGGAGGAGCCTTTTTAAGTCTTTAATTTAATCAGAAGGAGCTCGTAACTGCTCCAACTCAGCTGTTAATTACACATCTTTATGCTGAGGAATGATCCCAGGACCCTATTTAATGCATCAAAAGTTTAAGTGATTTAATTTTATTGTTTTTATTACTTAATCATGTCCAAGGCCACAGAAGTACACTGCAAAAGGTACTGCTGCGTCACTTCAAAACAAGAAGGCTGTTTCACCAATCAGTATTACACATTCAAAATTTGGTTCAGAGATTTTGGATTTGCGATGTATGTCTGTGAACGTCCAAATTGGGACGACAAAACTTGGCGATACCCTGAACCGAAATCTGGACTACACCAGGACTGGAACAGGAACAAACCAATCAGGACTAAACTGGGCTAAAATCTGAGTTTAAAGTAATATTTTGTAATAGTAGTAGCATTACTCTTATTTGAGAAAACGTGTTGGTTAATCTAAGTCTAGGTGACAAAAACTTTATGTGAGAATATTAAACAATGTTATCATTTGCACTTATTACACGTTATGATTTGCTTTTGTAATACATGTGTCAAGTAGTAGTTTCTCGAAATACTTTTCACTTCTACTTGAGTCATACTATTTCAAAGTAATGTTACTCTTACTGCCCTAGCCACCTCTTTTGTAGCCCTATGATAAATCCTATATGTCCACGTGTTTCCGTCTTACCACACTCCTTCATGCTATGAGAAAGTACATGCTGCTTCTCAGTAAGTATAAGACCAAAGAGTGAAAAACAGCTCAGCCCAAACACAGTTATACTATAAATCACATCCTCCGCAATAAACATGTAAATCTTGATCGATATGTACTTGCCTTTTTCTCTTTTTCAATAACAGCTGCCGTAAAGGCCTGCTGAGCACAAGCGGCCGTAAAAGTATGTAAAATAAATTAGGAGAGCATAATGAGAGGCTCCGGCAATTCCCCCATAAATATAACATAACGACCACAACTAAAATGTCAGGGAATCCAATAAATCAATTTCTCAGGGACAAGCCGGCCTTTATGTCCGCAACACACACTCATATTCACTCAAGTCCTGCCTCTTTTCCAGTAGCGCTCATTTTGTGGTGGGGAGGGGCTTCGACTCAACACAGGTCTCTCTCACATGAGGAAGGTTTAATATGTGTTCTGTGTGATTCATCACTGTGACACAGACACCTGAGGCCCGGGCCGCTCCATTTCTACTGCCTAAATGGTTTCAGTGGGACCCTCGTGCACACGCGAGGACGCAGAGAGGGAGAGAGGGCCAGGAGGGGTAATGGATTGACGGAGCAGGCCTCATTTAAAAAGAGAGAGCTATTTTGTCCTGCTGGTGTAATAGATTGTGTCCAGCGCCCTCCTAATCCAGTGGCAGAGGAAAGAGCAGTGCCAAATCAGATGATTGAGATTACCAGGCCATTTGAGATCACTAACGGCCCAAAGAGGAGAACTCATACGGCGCACAGGTTAGAGGGCCGTCACAGCTGCCGACAATCACTTTATTCTCAATAAGGTCATTATGTACCTGCAAAGTCAGAGTACACATTCGGCACAGGGCAGAGAGCAGGGAGCTGTGTGGACTAAACACAGATGGAGACAGATATCTTAGTACGAACATTAAATACACAAAGCAGCAAGAGCAACACTCAGCCTGTGTTTAAGGTGACACATTGAGTAAACACTTTACAATCTTGTCCTATCTGCCACTAGTCCATTACCTTCCTGACATCTCCAAACAGACATTTACAGGCACCATCACAAGTTGTTTAACCTCATAAGAGTTCTGTGTTGTAAAAACAAATAAATCTAGCAGAACAGCCAACTGCATGGGAATGCAATTATTCTAATAGCACAGCCAGCAAAATAGCTGGAGTCAGTTATAGACAGGCTAATAAGGAGCCAGTGATTGATGGTGGGCTTGTGGAGCCTTCACAGTGCGAGCATGCGCACTAGCACACTTAGCATACTCTGCTACACTACAGCCTGCTTCTAAAGGAACTCCACCATCACATTCTGAAACCTGAGAGTTAAGCACGGGCCTGGGTCAGAGGTAACACTCAGGTCACTATGGAGCACTGAGCTGCTCTACAACACAGCACATGTGACTGACACAGCAACCACAGGCTTCTCACACACAACAAACACTTTTACAGGCATCTCCTGACATTTGTGGCAACAGGGGGAAACAAACTCAGCATAAAGAGCATACAAAGCTTGCTTGGTCATTAGAAGAGCACAATATGCTATTTTTGGAGAAAATATCACATCTTTGGCTGTGCCCCACATCTGAGGTGTGTTGTATAGTCTCCCGTGCATTGAATTGTGTTGTCCGCCGTGTCCATCACCATGGGCCTCTCGAGGTGGCTTGTTTAAGAAACAATTAGGGTATACAGAGCCATTTGCTGCTTGCACTGAGCTTTGCTGGGCAGGCCAGCCGGCTGGAGTACCTTTCACAACTGATTTATAACACTGTCGCCCTGGCAAGGCAACATAATTAATAGGAGCATGGACTTCTAATTCCAATGACTTCCACACCAAGTGGTTTTCATTTGATTTATGATGGCCGGCGACTTTGCATTTTATCAGTTCATTCAGTCATTATTTATGCTGATGACCAATTTCAATGGGTCGCTATCCTCTAACTTGCTACTAATCAAAGAGAATTAAGGTTCACTGCATTATTTAGAAGCTGCTAATTTATCTTTGAACCACGCAAGAAGAATAGTTGTGGGAGCAGCCGCTGGAACACACCTCCGTGCCTCAGATCTCCGAGACCATTCCACAAGAGTTACAGCCTGATTCTGTATGGAGCCAGTGTCGGCCACAAAGCACACTGTCCTAAATCACTCCAATGACATATTCATAATAAAGATTAATGACATTAGGGATAAAAAATAAGAACTCCAATGCAGGTCAAAAGTGACTCAGGCTTTAAATCATCACCACCCATGGGCTCAGAATATTAAACAGCTTTAGCTCTTTAGCATCTCAACTTTATTAATGGTAAGAGTCATTTTAAAGGTAATAGCTGTAACATGTTACTGGTTTAACAAGCTACAAGCACAAGTGAACATGGGACGCCATTAACTGAGGACACATCATAACACACAGAGCCCTTTTGGATTGATTGTGAATTGTTTTTTGTCATAAGATCTGACAAAGTGAGGCGCTTGATCTGCTTTATGATAAGATAAGATTATATGACTGAGACAAAAAAGAAAAAAAGAATAAAACAAAAGGTTTACATTATGGCAACAGTTTTTTTTTTTACAGATTAACAGAGACATAAGCTTTATTCCAGATACTTCTATAACATAAATAGATCATCATTATACATTTAGTTATACAAACATGTCCATTAACTTCCTGTTCAAAACTGCAGAGTGACATTTCACTGTAACAAGCAACAGATTGTCATTTACGTGTTTTAAGTGGCTACATGACATTTTAGAATATGACCGGTATCACTCTCACTATCAGTCTTAATTTTCAAAAAATTGCAGTGAATACAGGGATGTGGTAGAAGTGAAATAATGCTGTTTTGGAGACATGTAAGATTAAGAATTATTAAATAATTGTAAAATGCAGCCTCAGTTGCAGCACGATACAAGATTACTCAAACATGCATGAATTGATTAAAATAAAACTTTGAGCAAACTAATGATGAGGTATTTACAAAGTTAAAAGCTCATATGACATGACATGCCCCCTTTAACTTCAAATGTGAGGACACAGACAGATAACATTCATGAATTATTTATGAAAAGTCCTACATGTAATATTTGAAACATTTTCAAATCAGTGAATAATACTTGCTGTATTTTGCCAGCGGGACACGTGTAACGCTCTGTCCTCATTCGTCTCACGCCTGGTCCGTCTCTACGCCTAAAGTGTGCCGAGGAGGAGCAGTTGATTCACTAAGCTGCCCTCCGCGGCACGCACCGTAATTGCACTTCAAAGGTGACATATTCCCAATTTATGAATGATGAATGTTAAGTAGGCTCAATTTGGGGAATCAGAGGGCAGCGCGTTGACCAGGCCGGGCCCCAAAGGCAAAGATGGACGTATCAAAGCCAAACGTGTCTCCGAGTGTCAATATCAGGAGTCAATCTGCCCCCATGTGATGTGAGGCATTCCTGATGACTGTGCGCCCGCCCGCAACTCCATGTACATGAGATCAGTTCCTTTAGTGGGATTTACCTTCACTTCAAAGACTGTTAATAGAATTCAAGGGGATCGTTGGGGAGCATGATTTAGATGGTGAGTGATGGGCACAGACTTGAGAGTTCTGCAACTACACTGGCAGAATACTTCATTTGGTCTGACTTTTACTGTTGTTGGAAGGTTTGAAGAGTTTAAGTATAAACAGATCATTTACATTCAAAGTACTCTTCAAGGAAATGTGAACTTTTATAAGTTTAAAATGATTGATCAGGTGTTTAGAAAGTCGATTGTACTCTCACTTCACAAAAAGAAGGTATTGCGTGTGTTTGCTTGTACTATGGCTGGGTAATAGGTGATATTGGTGAGTTTCTCCGGATCTGTACTGATCCAAAATTGAAAATATAGACAGTGAGTTCCTGGATGATGGCCGTTTAGATGAGGCAGGTCTGTCGAGTCTTGGTCTAATCTGTTGAATTTGTCAGTCTATATTACGAGTTCACCTGAGGAGATTTGATATTTCTGCGTGGGAGCTGACATATAATGAGCTTGGACGCTTATTTCGGGAACATGTCTAAGAAACTGAAGAAGAACAGTGCCACCGAGAACCGGGCCAGCCATGCTACAGAACATTCAAGGGGAATAATATCTAAATTATATCAATATATTGTAAATCTATTTTACTAAATGGGAGAGAAAAGGTAACTTTGTTTTGACAGATGAAGCATTGGAAATTGTGTGTACATCCTAGAGGAGGACCACAAAAATCACATTTCTCTAAATGTGTCATGTTTTTTCATAACATCATGTCAAAATGCTCATTATTCAAAAGGAAATGTTAATTGTTGGAGAAACTGGAAAATGACAATTTTGACAGACTTTGGACCAAATGGAACTGATATTTTAAATTAAATGTGGCATGATTGTGTTTCTTTTCATGTTTATTTGATGTCTATTTGTATTCTTATTGTAATTTTTGCTCTCTGGTCGTGTTCTGTTCTATATTTTATGTTTTTTTTTAAACATTCCCAGTTCATCCTCAGTGTAGATTTGTTTTTTTTAAACAGACCGTAAGTCAAAATGGAAATGAAAGTGCAATTAGCTGTAGATATTGCTGTACATTTACACAATCTTTCAACTACTCATCTTATATCCCTGATAAATACATTTTGATATTATTTTTACAAAAGCAGAAAGTAAATTTGAGAACTTTACTATAATTTAACCTAAATTTGTGGGCCTTGCTATGCTTTTCTTACCGAAAATACCGGTTATACGCCATAACAGCACGACAGATACTGGATATTGGTATTGGCACAAAAAATATATTTTGGACTACCAAAAAATTGGACCATGCATATTTCTGTATGGAGTTCCCCTTCCCCATGGGTATTTTTCTCTGCATTTGATTGTCCTTCAACGCCCATGTGTGGATCCCTTCCACATTTTAAACCACAATCCAAGTATTTGACTGTAGGATTAGCCTATCCGACAGCCTTCCAGCCAGATCACTTAAGTGAAGGTATGTTCACACTTGATTTGTTCCTGTTCTAATCCTGGCCCCGTCCTTAATCTGGACTGAACCAGAACTAAACCAGTACTAGACTAGGACCAAACCAAGTCCACATTTACTCAAACTGGGTTAAACTTGGGCTAAACATGTGTGAACATGAATAGACTCCTGTGATGGTAGAATGGTATGCTCTATGGTCTAGTCCACATGTGTTAGAAATGCATTGTACTGTAATAATACACAAGAATGTCTACTATATTTTAGAATGAGCCACAAGTTAGCAAATCCTAATGGACCAGAGGTTATAAATTCCATTTTCAAAGTTGCAAATATAAACTAATCTTGACCTAACATACTGCATATTGACACAAATAGATTTCATTAAAGGTACTATCACTATTGTGGGACAACCTAGTCTATAAAGCTACGTGCAGATCACAATAAACAAGTTTATACAAGACACATGGTTTCCACACTAAATGCAATAAGCAGCAAATCTGAGAGTCCCTCTGAAATAAGCACAGCGCCAATGCAATTTACTGTACAGAAAATGAAAAATGGACTCTTCAAAGATGTGACAACAGGACCAACGCAAATGATCAGACTCCTATTTGTTAGTCCATTCCCTTGCACCGACTCCCTGAGTGATAAATTGCATTTAGCCGTACGCAGGAGGCTAAGCATTCTTGACGTGTTTGTATTGATTTGCATGAGTTATATGCATGTAATCCTGTGCGTAGGTAAATGATAGCGTGGCCAATTCCAGTTAGGATTTCTTTGGGGAGAGAAAATAGGGGGCTCGTCTAGGGAGTTGCGAAACTCGGGTCTGGGCTGAGAGAGATGTGGCCGCCCATCGGTATCTGGGAGGTTCTATTAAGATTTATAGGTGTTGGGATTCTCTGGACCTCAGGCATTATTCATGGTAAAGCTGCTCTGTCTGCTTGTGTTTATAAGATGAGACAGGCCTGACAAAGATGGAGGCGCTCTACAACAGGGCCAAGCTGCTGCGACATGAGGCTCTGTCACCTGACATGGCCATGGCATCAGCCTTTGCCTCTCTGCGTGGATACAGCGGGAGATTGACAGGTTCAAAATACAACACAACAAAAAGAGGAGCTGGCATCTTCTATCAGCTCAGAGCTCTAGTGTTGTCATAAATTATTCCTTTATTAGTATTCAATTATATTTACCAATTGACAAATCCCTGAAAATTAGGTTGAACTCCATTGAGAAAATAAACATTACATCACAAAAGGCATAATGCAGTGCACCATGTAGCCTGCAGGATGTTCAGACATAACATTTCTATATTGGATTTTGGATTTTTTTTCAATAAATGTCTACATATTGAGTCAAAGTTCAGGCAAAAACATCCACATTGTAGTAGCCATGGAGCTCTTTTGTTGTTGTTCTTGTTCGGGAGGCCTCAATTGTGTGAAGCAAATGATAATTTACATGAACCTGCTGTGAGGACTTTATACTTGTGCTGACGGACACACTTTCACTCTGCAGCATAACCAGCGTGTCTCATTTAAAACAGACAGAGCACCTCGAGTCCTTGTTTAAGAAGCCATGGCAATATTTAGTTTATTCAGCAATTTCCTGCCAGCTCCACCATACTTTATTTGGTCTTATTAGTTGAAAACATGAGGATCACCTTCAACTTTATTAATGGCGCTGGTCGGGATGAAAGATGCCGCTGCAAATCTGCAACATCTGTTTGCTGCATTCACTTCTCAGCGGGCCCCACCTATTCCTCATGCCTAATGATGCTGATCCACTCGGCAACTTTTACGGACAAATGTGTGTTTGGCCACATCCATCATCCTGAATGAGTGTTCCTGATGAGCCGTCCCATGGCCGCCTTCACTCTCTCCTCCATACGTTTACAAATGACGAGCGCAGCCACATGTTTTCCATTTACAGACACGGAGAGAGTGGTTACCCCATTCACAGGGCCGAGACACAGGGCAGCTTCAGGAGTCCATGAAGCCTGCTCTGAACGGAAACACCCCGTTGTAGCATTAGCTAACCATGTCATGGAAGACATCAACTATGTAACGCTTTCAAGTCACACTGCAAAAACAGAATATTTACATGAGTTCTAATTAAAGTGCACTGTAACTTCTCTGGTGGAGGGTTGTCTTTGTTATGGCCCCAGGCTCCTCCTTTAGTTTAATATGTGTTTAGTTCATGTTTCTGATTCCTCTGCTGTGTGGAAGCCCTGATCTGGCTGACCTTCTCTAGTGATTGGTTTCAAACATGGTTTTTGGTTACTCCTTCCTCCTGATTTGTTTGTGCTGAATGTCTGGCCAACCCTAGTTCTCCACCTGCAGCTGCCACCCCCTGCCACTCCTGTCTGCTGGATCCTATCAGTAAACTTTAGACCACATTGTGTAACTTGAGACAATCCTTTAGAGACCGGCTTTGTTTTTTGTAGCTATAAGTACATTGTGGTTTAGTTGGCTGTATTGGCTTTGGTTATACATTTTATTACTCTTTCACCAAGCCTCTTCTTGTTAACACATTAATTATCCTTTTGGGTTCAACCATTTTAGAATCTGTTGATACAGTTACCCTTGCATTCCGTTTAAAGTTATAACTTTAGTTTTATCATTTCCACCTTGTTTTGTTACTTTCCCTATCCCTAGAGGGGCGTCTTTGTGGAGATTATTCCTTTGCCTGTATGTGCCGCAGTATAGCATTAAACTTATACAACAATCAGGTGACTCCAAGTTACAGATAGGATCGGTAACAATGCATGTTTTTAAACCGAAAAACACCTGTAAAGGGAAAAATGCCACTTACTCATTAAATTGAATAGGGCTACAACGATTAACAATTAATCGGAATAATTGTTACTTTTCTGCTATTAAAATAATCATAATTGCATTTTTAGAATGGTTATAACTATACAGACTCTATAACACATCAAAAGACCTAATATTACAAAGACAACAGCAATATTCAATCAAAATGTCAAAAACAACTTTAAATATCATCTGTGTATCCTCTATGTATTCACTATACTTCCATCTGTATTTGTTTAGAATGTATTTTAAAAAGCTCAATGTACAATAGAAATAACTATTGGACTGGTCAACTAAGTACAGTTAGTTAATGTCTAACTAACATAGTACATTTATCCTGGTCCAAACTACCTAAAAATCAATATTCTTGAATAATTGAAACCATTTAATTTTAGTATATATCTATCCATCTATATCTAGATATATATATCTCACCATTAGACGTGCACATAATTTGACTGTAGGGGGACCACAACCAGCATCCAGCGCGTGTTTCCCCACAGAACCACATGAAAGCACAAACAGAAAAATATATGGACAGGCCCGAGAATGTGAACGCGGATAAACAAGTCGATGGTCCTTCAAAGTCCTCAGGAGTTGCACCCCTAATAAATCATATGCCTTTTGATGTGCAGCTGGTTACAAGTTTGGAAAGAGGGGAGAGGGAGTGGGCGGGGTGTGTGTGTGTGTGTGTGGGGGGGGGGGGGCATGAGTCAGGCACCCTCTCTGAGCATGGGAATGTGCATTTAGGGAGACTCCGGGGACGTGTCAGAGCGGTAAATAAGTTATAAATAAGGTCATGAGTGAAAACAGATTGTCAGATGGCCTTGGACCGCGCTCAAGTCTGCGAGAGGAAACAATGCGTGAGGAGCTAATGTGGTGACAAGTGTGGTCAGAAGGGCCCCTGACCAAAATAAAATGCTCCCTACAAACAAGTCTATTACTGTGAATCAACAATAGCATCTGTAATGAGGCATTCTTAGAGCTGCTCTTACATTGACACATCTTATTCTTGAATGTGTCATCATCATAAACGCTAAAAGTGATGGTTTTATTCAGCCTCCTGAGCTAAATTGCATCAGGGTTTGTAGAGCTAATGCATCTGTACCTATGTACGGGAAAGCAGAGCTCCTTTAAAATGTGATTTTAAGCACACCAAAAAAACTGACCCAAACCATAACCCTTTCTGATTGTTCTCACTTGCACTTACTACTATGGCATAGATAAAAATGAAAGACAGAAATAATCAGTTACTCAAACATGTCCCTAGGTAGTCTTGTGCATGTAAACACATACAGACCAATGATCAAGAACCAATGATTTGTTTATCTGATTATTCTTGATATCTGATTCTTACTGGCCATGTAAATGCACCATGTCTCACATCAGGGTTCTTCAAATGTGTTTTGTGTTAAAAACGAGGAGAAAATAAAGTTGATCAGTATCTAATGCGGTCCTGGGTGACAATGTTTACATAAATTGCAGGCATTATGAATGAAACATAGCTCTTTGTCAGTGATAGAAAATGGTATTGTGGATCCCAGAACTACCTCTACTTCATAATGTAATGGCTACAAGTGTACTAGTTTATTCAGTCCAAATAAGGAAACATCAGTACATTTCTCTATCCTTTTACTCTGTCTCTGTTTTTTCCACATTTCGTCTGGAGAATAGACAGCCTGCAGGCACAAGTGCTCTCTGTGAGCCTTAGGACACATGTGTTTTCAGCCCAATGTTCCGGGGATCAGGAGAAGCTACAGCCGCAGCAGTAGACCAGTGTTCTGTAGAGGAGGGGCCAGGGTCCGGAGCCAGAACAAAATCATCCGTTTCACAAACAGCTGGACTGAAGGGGATGAAGCACATTCCGGAAGCCAAGCGGACGCAGCAGGACACTCTGCTTTAGAACACTACACTTGACAAATGGACACGTCAAGCTCTTCACTGCCAGTAAATACTACATTACATTGCATTCTATGATGTTTTATTAGTTATCTTAAAATGAAAAGGGAACTTTTGAAGAGGAAAGACTACTTATTAACTTATGAATAAATATAAACTAGTCTAAAATATGGGCTCCGTCTAGCAATTTTACCTATAGGGGCTAAAAAGAATAAAAAATAAAGATACTGTGGCAATTGTAATTAGATTTCAAATGAATTATTTTTGGATCATCAAGATTCTGTTCACAGAAATAAATATTTGAAAATCTGCATTGCAAATTGCAAAACTAACATTTTTGGTTGGCATTCCCTGTGCCTCAATTAGCAATGATTTGATTTAACCAAATATTTGACCCAAAGACAAGATGAGAGAATTATGTAAAAACAAAATTGCTCCCAAATCTTCATCTTTTCTCATTCTGACTCTGATCTAACTCATTCCAGGCCTTCTCCTTCCTGTCGTGGCTCATGTAAATCCATTGACTCCTAATAAAATAAACAAGTTTGGTCAACTAAGACGCAATCAACCAGTGTCAGCACGATTAATACAACATTTTACTTTCTGAAACAAACCCCTCTACACTCTGCCTGGAAACTACTAGACCCATTTTTCCCACACTGTGAAGTATAGTCATCGAGCTCTAACTGGTGACACAGCCCGAATATATCGTGTCTAATTATGGCTTGTGCATCTCTGGTAATTAAGTTAAATGATGAGTGCTGTAAAAGTGTATTCATATCACATATAAAAATAATGAGTGGATGTAGACTTGAGTGCCCTTCTCCACCCTGGATTTATCACAAGGAAAAAGCCTTGCGTCTGTGATGTCTGAAACCAGCGCGCTCTATGTTCTGCTGCTAAGGATCTTAACGGACTCCTTCATCCATCCATCCATTTTCTACCGCTTCTTCCCTTTTGGGGTCGCGGGTGACTGGAGCCTATCCCAGTGACTTCGGGCCTTAGGCGGGGTACACCCTGGACAGTGGCCAACTTGTCGCACCACAGAGACATAGACATTACAGACAGTTCACTCTCACATTCATCCACTAGGGCCAATTTAGAGTTACCAATTTTACCTAACACATGCATGTCTTTGGACGGTGGGAGGAAGCCTGGAGCGACTTTGTCACTTTATGACAAAGTCGTTCTCATGTATAAATATAAAGAGTGACTCCATGACAGTAAATTCATTAGCTGTGAAAGAAAAACAATCTCAAAGTAATACATGAGGTGGAGATGTTTATTATGGCCTGCTCCGTGATATGGGCTGTGAATGATCAATCACTCCAAGAGCACATTACTCCAATTTTCTCCGGCCCTCATAACAACAAAGTTCATAGACACCAAATCAGTTTCAAGGGAACCCGGGGGCTACACGCGCAAGACTGCTATACGAGACATTCATAATTTATGTGTATTTGATGTAGTGATATGTAAAAAACTTCTGAGGAATTTTAATGGGCTGGAGGCTAAGAAGGCGGGGGAAAATATTTGAGATGGTTGTTTGGGCCGTTTTTTTCCCCGCCCTTCCGCCATGACTTACTTCTAAACCCAAAGAAAAATACAACTTTTCAAATGTAACAAATCTGGTCATTGAGCTTGTAATCACAGAGCAAGGCGGAATTTCATCTTTTTTATTTCAATGGCGTATTGATCTAGCGGCCCGGGTTCTCATATGCCCATTACGCGGCTCGAGCTGTGGCCGGCAACAGTGTCCAATCTGGTCAACAAAGGAAAGCTATTTTCATTGATCAATGTCCTTCCACCAGAAACAGATAGAGATTGATAATACACTCCAGCCAAATCCTACAGTCAATTAGGAGCTGATGAAAGAACGCTGTGGTGCAGGGACAGACGAAGGAGTAAATGGGCCAAAGTTGTGGGAATCAAACAATACTTTATTAATCTTTCAGACAGATCATTGATCCACACTAACCTTTTATTATTGTTTTCTCCATTAGAAGCACATATTAAAATGGATGGGCCCTGTTTGAATGTGGAGACCCCCATGTTCTACAGGAAGGGAAAAGATAAGTAATCATTACGAGGGCATGTGACTATTACTATTTCAACACAGTGTCCTCTCTCACTAGGGACATCTGGAGGTGAAACAGGAGACACAAAGGGGAAAATAAAACAATAACAAAGCGACTAAATCAGATTTGGAGAGCGCAACCTTTTCAAAAAATCAAGAAATCCAATCACCAAGCAACATCTAAAAGTGGTAGCAGAAGTCTCTTGCATTTAACATCTGAAGCCGAGTCTGTTTTGAAATGACTCTAACATATGTGACTCTCCCATTTGCATGGCAGACAGTGCTCCTGCTCCTCTAGTATCTCAGATAAGTGGCGGGCCTCCATACTCTACTGTACACCAGTGACTGCAAAATCCCACAGCCAATATCAACAAAGATTGGCCTACACTGGCACAGGGGACTATACTTCAAAAATAGGCCTTGATTGTGCCATGTGGGACAAAACGCATCACTCAAGCTAACCACTCCTCCATCTTTCACTGATAAAATCCACTTTCCATTCATTATTCTTTATCATAAACACAGGTCTATAGGGAAGCAGGCCTTAGAAGTGGTTTAGCCTGTCCCTGGCTTCCTATTTCTAGGGAGCATTTATCTGATGATATATTTTCCTTTTGGTAAGTGAAAGGAGTTCTTCTGTTTCCAACAGGAAGGACATTGATAGGGCATTAGGGGTTTGTTTATTTCAACTCAAAGCCATAGCCTTTCTCCAAGCATATGTTTCAGTGTGGGTTCAGCCCAAATGAAGTCTCAAGGCAACATAAATCCTGCTACACAAGACAAAATTCGGGGCGTTTTATGCTCACTTTACACAACTAGTGCCATGAATCTGGTGTTGTGCTGTTTGTGACGAGGCTGATGGATGTGACAGCTGTCATATGCACATCAGCCGGCTGGCTTTGAGACATTCAGCAGAATGATGGGATTTGAAATGAACTTCATCTGTCTCCCTAATAAATCTATTGTCTTGTCTTGAATACGGCTCACAGTGATGGACACATCCAACATTGACAAACAGGCTTGGTGAAATATTGTAGATGTGTGAGGCTCATTCACTTTAAGTGAGAGTGAAAAGTGAGTTGATGCGCTTGAGTAAACAACTCAAAATCATTCGGGGGAAAGCTGACAGACAGGACAGAGTGTGCAGGCAATTTAGAGGATATAAATTACCTACAAACACACTGTTGATGATGACACCTTGATTTACAGTTGTCAGTGACATCTTTCAAACAATAGATATTTTGGGAAAGTACAAATGCCAAGCTAAATACAATACTGTGTCTCTCTGTTGAAAAGTTTTTCATGGTGCTGGAGATGAGCAAGGCTCCTTACGTAAACTCCTGAACCCACCATCAATCGGCTGTGACCCGGCCAACAATGGTGCCTTATATGAGCAAACAGGGGCCAGTGAACGCGACTCAACAGCTTGTGAAGAGAGGGCTGTGGGGTCATGTAAACTCACAGTGGACGAGGAGGCTGTGGAGAGAAAGGGGAAGAGTCCTCCTTTCATTCCCCACATTGTTCTCTGAGAGGAAAGTCCGCCATTGCCAACATCTACTATGGCATTATGTACCTCCAAGCAAAGACCAAGGACAAACACAAGTTAACAGTTCACTCCATCAATCTATGAGGGCATTAGTCATGTGACGTTCATGACTTTAGCAAAAAACGTATAAATCAGATCCCATTGGTGAAGTTTTATTTTTTTTATTTTTTTACAGCAGAGATGTTAAATACACTACTAATGACAAAATGAGAAGAATGATCTTAATATTATTTTGACATATTGCCCTGCCTTCTCAGTGATTCGTTTTTGGGTCAAATGTATTATCAGACTGGCTTCTTTAAAACAGATACATCAGTGTCCCATTAAAGCCCAAACGTCCCAACACCAGACTGGGCTCGGATGTTTAAACCAGCAGATAAACACCTGTCTCATCCACTGATGGCTCCTCATTGTGCGGGGCTAAACTCGCAGATGAATGGGGAGATTGAAGGTTGAGACTGGGGTTACTTTGAGGTTAGGGCTGGTCTAAAGAGCGCTTCTCTTAGCCTCAAGTTCACGCACCATGGCCGACCCCCTGTGGTGTCTGGAGGGGCTCTGTCCGTCACTGAGATGGGCCTGTGTGAAAGGGGACAATTGTTACTGAGCAAACTTCCAAACACAGCCTTGATGAGGAGAACGCAGATAACCCAGACTGATGAATGGGGCCTTCAATAACTGATTATTCTATTCAATATATTCTATTCACTGGTTAGGCCAAATGTCTAAACACATGGATCTGTCGTTTTCTGATGGGTTCATACCAACAAACTGACACTGAAATATAGAAGATTAAGAATAGAACATAGAATACGACTGAAGCAAGTTAATTGATGAAAAGCAAATAATTGAATATTGAACAAATATACTACTACTATAAAAAGACTCCAAAACATATCAAACATACCTCAGACAACAACAACAAAAGGTGAAGCAGCATTACCGGTACTTTTGATTTATCTGGGTTGTATTAAGTTAACATTTTATATCCTAAACAACAAATCAATCAAAAGAATAATTGCTAGAAATATTGATCCAATTAAGAATCATTATCTGCAGTTTCGGAAACAAAAAAACAGCGTCAAATAATACCAATACTTTGAGGCAATGCAGAAAACAGGCAATTTATTTTGGAAAACTTTGCTCAAAGGGCAATAAAGTAACTAAATAATACCTAGAAGCATATTGTTTTGAAGCAAGAGGCAGCGTCTTAGAGAATTTTACTGTTGGGAGCATGCAACTTGACACACGGATCATGCTTGTGGTCAAATCCATACTTTCAAATCTCTTAAGTACATGAAGTACCCATGGCTAACTTCAAACTACATGGCATTACATGACACTGTAACCCTTGGAAGAGGTCACAGAGAAAATGAGAATTGGAGCAAGTTAAAAGACCTTCCGCCCACTTTCTCTCTGCCATATGTAGTGTCCACAGAGAGGCAGGAAGCGCAAACCAGACGGCCAATCAAAGCCTCCTGGCCATGGAGCAATTATCTGTTCTCCGTAGCATAGGTGGAAATTGAACCGGCAACCCCTGTAGTCCTCACCCTCACGTTGGCATGCAAAACAAAGAGGAAGCGCATTTGTTTGCCTAAGACTCTGCGGAGATCCCATTACGCGCCATGCCGAGTGCAAAGCTTCAGATTGCAGGGGAGGATTTTCACCTCTCACCGAAGCAAGGCGTGAATCCTTGTCATTACATCAATTTATTTCAATGTCATTTGTGTGCGCTAAAGTGAGTGTAATTGAATGAAAGACGGCGCGATTTACATTGGACATGACTTTGCAGGCCTTTCCGTGTTACCAGCTGCACCAATCACACCCTGTTTAGTTTGCATCGAACATCTACCCAACTAAGTTCATGCAAAACTAAAGCGAATGCCAAACTGCAGATTCACATGCCATTAGTTTGTGTCGGATTTTGAGCTGACTACTGAACCAATATGACATCCTGTGAGAGAGCTTAAAGACGATTGAGATGGTTACACACTGGTTACATTTTGAGGTGAAATGAGAACTTAAAAAAAATTATATCAAATTAATCAGGTAAGAACCCATTGAGATCGACACCTCTTTTTCAAGGGTGACCTGGGGGTTAAATGTGTTACAAGAAGTCAATCTCACAAAAATATAATGGCTAAGGAATGTATATATACTGTATATTTATTTCTAGTAAACAATTTGATACCAATTATAATGTAGGATATGTCAATACGCAGTAATAAAACATAAATAGATTTTGTTCATGACATTACAGGCCATATTATAACTATATGGGAAATGAACCCCAATTAACCCATCTTTTGGGTCCCTGTTATGTATTGGTCCCTGTTATGTATGTACATTTGAGTAATCCCACTTTACAAATACTATAGTGAAAGTGTGTGTGTGACAAAGAAGACATTACCCGTTTTCATTTCATATATATGCCCAAAAATTGGATATTAACCATAAACCAGGAGAAAACATGTGCATTTAAGTTAAACAATTTTACTACAAAACTCAGACCCTAAATTTTATACTATGGGCAGTTTAATATGTTTGACGTTGCGTGAAGCTATATTATATTCTTAATCTGAATAAAGGAGTACTTATAAGAAGTACTAGACGTGTTGTTTGCTTGTCTCTGGGGGAAAATCCTGTCCAGGGGCCCACGGCCGCACTGGGCCCTAATTGTGGGACCTGTGTGAAATCCAAAGTGACTGATCCAGGACAGAGCCAGGATTACACCACTTCCCCCCTGAATTCTGTCCCCTCCAACAATGGTCTTCCTGTACGCACAGTCAAGTGAGCCGCTAGTTAGCTAACGGTGCGCCGCAGTGGCGCTCCGGGCCGCTGTGGGAAAAGCCAGGGGACTGTGGACTCATGTTTCGGCTCCTTCAACATCTAGCTCCAAAGCCGCTGGAGTGGGCATCAGGGGGAGGGGGGGTCTGGAGAAGGTGTCCGCTTCTGGCACCTGCTGTGGCCCTGGCAGGTTCATGTCCCTCTGAGGTCACATTGTTTCATGGTGGTCTGCTCAGCCTATGAGAGCAGGCTTTTTGTCCAACAGCCAAACTTCGATATCATTTTTATTTGGATTGTTGTGTTTTATTGTGTATTTAATATATTCCATACTGTTCTGCTCACTTCGAAGCTTGCTCATGAACCTTAATATTAGGTCTGTTTTACACCAACTTATTTATTGTGATTATAATGGTAGAGAATCTGAAATAAAAGTACTGGTTTGAACACCCTTTAATTAAAGCAAGGGCGTCCAAACTATGACATTTTTTTGCCCAAACGACTAAATGTAGAGCTTTGTACTGTAATAGTTGGTCTGCAATTATAACCTACAACATTATGATACGGACCTGATATTAATGTTCCAAGCCTTATTAAACTTGTAGCGGATCACCAAACATTTTGAATGATTCACTTTATTGTCATGTTGTCTGTGGCCCTCTGCTCCGTATTTTTAAAAATGGTTTGGACATCCCTGGTTTAAAGGCACGACAGAGGCTAAATAACTGTGTGGTGCTGTCCCTGGTGTGGATGTTTTCAGTGTTTGGTGAAATGTTTTATTATGTTTTAAATCTACTACCTTCAACTGGTGCAGTGTTCAGGGAGTACCAAGCTGTGCATGATTTGATGAATTATTTACTGTATGTTAACGATAATTTCCCAAGATAGCTTTTTTTCTGTATTTTCAGTTATGAAACGTTGAATCAAAATCATAACGTTAACACAGCAAAAAGAAAATATTGTGACAGCTCAACATCTTTTGAAAATGTCAAATGAAAATACTATAAGGATATTCGGTGCCATATATAGTATTTAAAGTATTTAAGTAACAACACCAACACCCAGCAGCAGGTTTAATTATGGTCCACAAAAACATGGTCCTTGGTCCTGTCCTGGCTCACACAGCAGCGACAAGCGGCTCAATATCTCCTTCTAGAACAATGCACTCTGCTCCATCGACTTCCTCTCACACAATACAGACATTTATCATTGGGCCTGGATGATAATTAGATGCACAATATACTCAAAGTGCCAATGTGGATGTCAATAAAGAAACTCTTAGCATGTGTCATCCGCAGAATCAATGGTAATTTTCACCAATGAATCCAGGAAAATGATAGCTTTCCAGCAGGGAGCAGGTCTGTGAGGCTTCAGGGCTGTTTAAAGCTGCTGGTGTCTGCCTTTGTATATGATGGAATAACATTAACATCAAATGTATTTTAGACTTCTGCAACAGTCCAGGAACGGATTAAAGGCTTATGATCTGCACATGAACAATAACATGCAACCATCAAAGGTCACCAAAAATACAAACAAATGTAACTATAGAAATTGACATGATATAAATTACTATTATATAATTCAAAAATTAAAATGTGAAGAATGTATTTACTATATATATTGGCAGAAAACAACTCGCCAACATTTCTGTACTTAAACATAACAGACTTTTCTATTTTTGATCATTTATTTCAGATTGTTGACCAATTTTGCTACAGTTTTTAAAATGTTTTAAAACTTTGTAACATTTCTTGTGTGTACATTGTGTTATCGCTATGACTGTTACACACTATGGCCTTAAACGTTAGATCGGTTGAGATCTGCATGATTTTCAATGTGTTTAACAATAGGAAAACATGCAACTGGATGGATTCAAGTTAGTTTGTTAATGCCATACAATGGAATATTCAAAGCCAAGCAAAAGCATCTCCATGGAGACAAGTAGGTGGCATACCCATCACCAAAAGGTTGCAGTGTATGTGAAAATATTAATATTTTAGAATAGAGGCTCACCCATAAACATGATTTGAAGGAAAATAGTAGTAGTAGTAATAGTAGTACAATAATCATCATAAAGAGTAATACAAGCAGCTAATACAAGCTCAAAATTGTCCTAGATTATTTCTATGTTGAATGGATTGAAAGTGCTGTAATATAAATTTGTAGCAAGCCAAACATATTACAATAGCACATAAAGTAGTCTATTTTCAATTTTATTTTCCCTTGCACAAGCGTCTCCTCCATTACAAAGACTTAAGAATGAAATGTCAGAGCGCACTGGAGAGCACCTTAAGGACATTAAACTATCCATGCTCCAGTGCTGTGGGGAGCTGTATTTATCTCTATGACAAATTTAGGGCTGGGGTCAGCAGGTGTTGGACTCAGCAAGAACTGAAGGTCAATGACACAGGGCCGGACAGTGGAAATAAATGTACAAGAGCAGACCATCACACAGAGAGAATTACCAGTGCGTCTATGGCCCCAGTGTAATCTGCAGAGGTAGAGAGACCAGTTAGTCAGGCCTGAAATCTCACAGTTAAAATGAGCACCACTTATCCAATAACGAGAGCTTAATGAGGCTCCCTTTAACTAGCTCCAACGTCTCTCTTTGGAGAGCAGAAACATTTGTCTTCTGGTACAAATGTGATCCATGCATCATTTCTATTGTGAGAACCAGGGCAGTAATAACAGAATAAATCACAGAGGACCTAGGTTGGGGTAATGAGACTTAAATCTCTTAAAACAACAGCACGAGCTCAGCTGAATGATAAAATGATGTGGTGGGGGAAAATGCGAGCTTCTCGGGGTAAGGCTACACCGCTCTGCACATAGCCTGCGCGGATGGCTTTTGGCACTGCACAAGCCCTACTTCATTTAGCACTGACAGGCAATTTAATACCACAAAATTACTAACCTTAGCTTTGCAATTACTTTTCCAGCTCTGAAGGGTTTCAAGCTCTCTGTAGATGTAATCTTAAGGTTAAGGACCTCGAATAGGGCAGTGTCTAAGGTCTTAACTTACACTTTTGCAAGGGTTTGATCCGGCCAAAACACACAACACAGGAAGCACAGGGCAGCAACTGTGGACCACTTAAGGCTAATTCTGTGGCAGACTCTTCTTATTTTACAGCCTGTTAACAACATGTGCCAGGACCAGAGCAACGTTTGTTTCAGGGTAAACTATCATGTGCATGTGCAAATTTAGAAACAGTCAATTTTGGAGTAAGTAAACTAAACAGACAAAATGTATTATAACACTTAATCTATTACAAGAAATCTTCTCAATTGTCTTTATTACAACTTAATGAAAATGAGAGATAAGTGCATAATGTACTCAAATGCTGTATTTGATGTATTAAAAGCTCCACCAGGGGTATCCAACAGCCCTCAACAAGCCAAGCTCTATTTAAACACAACAAGCCTTATATAAATGAGTGGAGTGGAGGAAAGCACTGCAGTTTGTCTGAGCAGCACTGAGCATGACCCTGAACACACATGTAATTCCCTGTTGGCCTTTTTACATTGTGGCCTGTTGTGTCAGCAGGAGAAGCAGCAGAATGATTTGTACTGATCAGTGTCTGCTCGTCTTGGCTCTAACTGCAGCGTTACTGAGCTCCTGGCAGATCTGTCCCCCGCTGTCTGATTAAAAATGCTCATTTTTACACACACAATGTGCCACACTAACCTTTTATTTGAAGGATGATTGCCATGCAGTGACACAGGCGCTGGCTCATTTTGTCTGTCCACAACGAGGATATTGACATTCAGATTTTGCCCAACCGTTCATCTTAGACCAGATGTCACGGTTGGCAAGTAGTCTAGACAAGAACAGCAGGTAGAGCCCACTCAAGAGGCTCAGAAGAGCAGAGGGAGCGTGACAATGTGCAAAACAAGTGGATGTTTTACATCAAACACCTTGCTACAATTCACAATGAGCCCCACACAACAAGTGCCCGCTGTGCTGGGCAGGTACAGCGCTCCCTCAGTCACATGCTACAGCAGATTATGGAGAGGCTCAGTCATCTACTATCACAAAGCTAAGACGCCGTCGTGGGCCAAATGAGGATTTGCGTGGGCCTGGTCCCAACAGTGAAAACTTGTGGAAGAACCAGTTTCACAATCAGATGAGATATCAAAGTCAACAGGTCTGTCTTTAAAAGCTTAAGCTGCTCCATAAAAGCCCAGAGGATCATTCAAATGTTCCCCTCGTGCAACCTGAGCCATCCTCAGAGCCCTGCCGCTCCCACACTCTCAAGACTCCTCACACAGCAGGAACCCTCGTACAGCCTGTCCCACCTGGCAGCACAGGGACTGTACAGTCATGCAAGCCCAACGTATGCATATTCTTCATTCACCAGTCACCACTTGTTGACAGTATGTTAAAAATACTCAACTCATTTAGCTGTGTTCAACGATTACAAGAATCCTGAACACATTGACTGAATAATTGTCTGCACATATTCTCATTCTTTAAATAATTATTGATCACATTTTCTGTTTATGCATTGATTTAAGTTTTAAGAAACATGTCCACAATAACATCTACAGAAAAGTGCTCATATAAAATAAAACAATTAAACTACTAAGACGTCATTGACCAAGAGCAACAGGCTGGTATTAAAATATATATTAAGTATATAATATTTGTAGTAGTTAGGGCTGCTGACTGACAATTATTTGGATAATCGATTAGTCTAGTGATTGTTCTTTCCATTTATCAATTAGTTGTTTAGAACGTGAAAGGCTATTTACAAACCCAGATAGAGCTGAACTGAGAACGTCCTGGTGGAGATTATTTACACATTTCCCATTTAATTTGTATGTGATTCTTGCTCTGTCTGAGTAATAAAATCTCTTTTCTCGGATCAAGGCACGTTTTGGAGTCTGTGTATTGACCAGTTAACAATTATTTGATTACTTATTCCATTAAAAATTATTTCTATATCAATTAGTTGCAATTAATCAATCACAATCAACTTCAACTGTTCAACATCACAAAGTAAAAATATGGCTGTGTGTTGATTTAAATCACAGATAAACACATTTGTTATTACTTTTACAAAAGCGTTTGTGAACTTTACACAGATTTGTGGGCCTTCCTATGGATTTTAAAATCTCAATATCAGGATTGACGGTTTCAGCCCCAGTACAGATATCTTTGTGGCTGAAAAAATCCCTAATATCTAATATCTCTCTCTGCGGATTATTACCTGACAATATGGACAGTCCATCCACAGAGAAGCTTGTGTTTGAGTTTGGAAAGATCCAGCAGAGCATAGCGGCCGCGTGATGTGCAAAAGCTCCTTGGGTGATAAAGGTACTTATAACCCTACATGTATTTATGGACGCCATTAAAAACAAAAGTGCTATAAAGAAAATAGCTGACTGCAGAGCAAAAAGCCCGAAGGACCCAATTTCCTCCTGAAGCACCTGATGGACACACTGACAGGCAGATTGCTTTCCACTACCAATTTTTGGAGCATGTGAAAAATGGTGCGTGCAGCCAGTATGTGGTCCGGGATGAGCCATAAATCTTGTTTTATCTGCTCCGTGGTGGTACCAGAAAAGGATGAGTTGCTTTTTTTCATCTCATTCACATGTCTATCTGTCTGTTATCTGTGCCCTTGAGCAAAGATTACTGATGCCCTGTCGGTGATATATGACACATCACCAAGAGCGCCTTTTCATCCTGTGAATTAACCCAGAAAGCCAGGACAGGAGCGAGGGAGCGAGGGAGGGAGCGAGGGAGGGAGGGGGGGTTAGAGAAATGCAGACCTGCCACCAGCCAGCGGCCTCTCTCTCTCTCTCTCTTTCAACCTCACAGGTCCATTGTGCTTCCCTCCTCTCCCCTTCTGTCCCTCTCTCTTTCTCTCTCCATCGTCCATTGTACTCTTCTGCCTAGGGACGGGCGATACAGTGGTTATCGGTGATATCGGAGGGATTCCCAGGTATTGGTATCGATAAATATCAAAATTTCCCCCATGTTTGGCCCTGACTTTTCAAACCAAGCAATGAGAAAAAGAAGAACAATTATGCAACAGATATTATCATATTGCAGATTTAAAAAAAGATATATAAAAAAATAATCGGGTTATTAATTTTGAGTTACCAGTGGACTTTACAAATTGATGGGCCTTGATCAGCCTTAAAATTGTATTAACACAAGAGATATATTTGCATATCAGGCCGATATTTGCACTTTGAATTCAGGGTGATAGTTGATTTGGCTTATCAACTATCAACCTGAATTCTCCAGCACAGGACGATGTTTTTGGGCCGATCTGCTGTAGCACATAAAGCTTTGTTTATTAACACTTACTGCAAAAAGGGCATTGAACAAAATGAGACTAGACTGCTCACCTTATAGGTGTGTGGTAAAACAGAGCCGTAGATGAGTTTAGTCAAATCAAATGACATAATTTAGGGAAAATGTTCAAAATTGCCCCTACATTTTGGTCCAAACTATCAGTAAGGCTTATCAGCAATTAATTTCTCTGGGTTCTAAACCATTGGTATTGCATCACCCATAAAAAAAAACATAGCAGTCGATCTGTAATGGCCAAAATATAGCCAAATATCGGCCACAACAGCAAAACAAATATTGGATATAGGCTCAAGACCATATATATATATATATATATATATATATATATCGGACCATCCGGCTTCTGGCTACTGATACTCCATCCCCTCCTCTTTCACTCCGCCTCTCTTTTTCTCTCCCCCCCTCTCTCACACCCTCAACAGCGACGAGCAGCCGAGCATCATGGGTAGGCGAGTTTGGTGGCAAATTGTTTATCTGACCTCTGCGCGTCTCTGCATTTTATAATCTAGAGCGTGTCAACCATCTCGTCGACATAACAAATAGTCGCTGTCAGCCTCTGCTTCCCTTATCGGGGCCGAGAGGTACTGTAAAAAAAAAAAGAGTAGGAAAAAAACAGAATTGGGAGTGAGTGATGAGAGCAGAGGTGCATATAATGATGCCTCAACAGTGTGAAAAGGGATAAAGGTGAAGATTAGAGAAACAAATGGTGGCGTATTAGGCGTTAACAGCTTATGTATGTCATAGAGGGAAAAAAGACACAGCGATTGAGCATGTTATTGTAGTTGGACCGTCCCTGCCGAGAAGAGCGTTTTATTATTCAGTAAGCAGGGAGGAGAGTGGCGTTGAGAGCGGCCTAATGTATCGTCTCAGCTACATCTGAATAAGGGTGATTTAAATGAGTAAGACAAATAGCAGTGACCACTTTATGCAATCTAAAAGTGAATGTAAAATAACACATTAGGCTTGACTGCCACAGTGGAAATTAAAAGACTCGACATTACAGCGCAATAACCATTCCTCTGCGCGCTGACTGCAGACTTCATTAACCCTGAGCTAATGCCCCATTCAAACTCTGTGATCTGTACACGCCAAAGGGAAGACACTTTCGGTAAATACTACTTGTTTTGTGTCGGAAGGAGAGTAAAAAAAGGCCTGAGAGACCAGCGAGAAGTTTTTTTTTCCTTGCCTTTTTTTGTTGGAGGAATTCAAAAAGGTCATAAATAAAATATGACGCCACAAGAAAAGTGCTGCAATCCATTATCGTAATGGCAATATTCATGATCTATTTCATTAACATGCAGTCTTTAACCCAAACAAATGTGCTCCTCAACCCAGAGCTGCACAGCCATTTACCAGACACAAATGTGCTTGTGAGTCTGAGGCCGGGGAGATGCAGGTGTGATGCATCGCACAGGACTCCTGCAATGAGCCATGGCTCTATATTACATTACAATAAACACTGTATTATTATACATGGGCAGCAAGTGTCTTACATTCAGATAACAGAAGGAATTAAGGAAGATAGCATGTTCCAAGCGTATACATATATAGATATAGGATATAGATAAGATAATAGATGGATAAAGATAATAATAAAGACACCAAAATAGACACGAGTAATTAAACAACAGGGGTTTAATTTACTTGTCACAGAACTATTTTTCAACAGTGAAAATAAGTGAAATGTCACTATGAAGAGGCAGTTCTGCAGTTTTGAACAGGAAGTTAATGGACCCATTTCTATTATTTGGCCATCTTAGAGCAAGATTGCAGTTAATAATGTAGCCAGTATGTTTGTAGTTGAATACAAAATACATAAAAGCATAATATGTCTTCTTATGTTCATTTTGGCCAAATATGGGCCCCCAATAAGCATTTTGCTTAGGACCCCCACATAGTTAGAAACGGCCCTGCAAATGTTGCAGTAATGTGGGTTGTGGCAAAAGGAAGTGACATAAAGTCTACCAAATCAGGTCCCCTTGAGATAATGTTCTGTGCAACATAAAACTGATCCTAAATGGAGATGTATTGTTGATCAGTGCTTGAACATGACCCAGCCAGGGCTGAACACTTTATTGCCGTGTAGTAGATGATGGACAGCACAGTCCATAGGTGTGAATGACTCGAACAAAAAGCTGGAGGGCACAGGCTTTTCTGCTGCTCCATGTGTTAATATAACCTTTTCATCTGCTCAGCCAATGGCTCGCTTGAATCAATTGGCTCTCAGTGTCCCAGCGCGTCTGTACCACTGGCACCTCCACAACTTGTTCCATTTGTTATATTGTGCTCCATCTGGCCTGGGTCATTTGGCGTTTTAATTTAGTTGTCTCGCGCTCTCTAATTTGTCTCACATTTACAAATGGCAGTGGCCGTGCGCACCAGGCTGCCCCTCGTCAGAGCAGGAATACATCTCACCAGAGCCGTCTGCTGCACATAAATCTAAATGGCTGCCTTATTAATAGATAGTAACAGATGTTTGCTGATTGTTGATTACCACTGAGGCTGACCACTGAAATCTGTTCTGAAATGGAATGGGATTTATGGCAGGGCACAGGATGAACCTCTCCCTTCGAACACTTGATATCACTTTAAAAGACCAACAGTAATTTACTATGTATCCGATGTTCATTCTATAAGCACAATCAAATGTTCTGATTAGTTATTTACAGAACAAATACTACCAGTAAATACATTTTGTAATTGTGAAATTAGAGTTTAATTTTTTCTATTTTTACCTAGTGCTCAGTTGGGTTGTAGAAGTTTTAAAGCAATAATACAGCTTGTTTAAATGTCTACTACACTATTTTACAAAAAGTAGATGTCCCTTTACTTATAGGGGCTATTCCATGTGATATTCCATGTGTCCCTGCTGTAACCTGAACACTGACCCATAAAGACCCATCTCAGCTGAAACGCTCAGCTCTCACAACACATCCACACTTGTCTGCTGTGATTGATGGCACAATGTGTACTCTTTGGGCCGTTTAGAGCTCTAAACTCAGTGCTCCTTTGTTGCTTGTTTGTCCACAGTTGGTGAAACTAACAGTTTGTCCACAGACGTGGTCCTGACAAACACATCTCTGGAGGACATGACACATCTCACATGTCACTCATCAGAGTGGCAGCTGCTGCGCGCCCATCCATCTTTTAGTAAGTGGGACAGGACTGACTTCCGACACACGGCGACAGCACTTTGGAGAAAAGTTTGCATGAAACTATAATTAAATGTCACCATGTTACAAAGCTAGTATTTGATGTGTTCCTCACTGTCAGTATATAGAAAGTAGCAATGTAACAGGACCATACATGCTAATAATTTAAAAAGCAATGTACCTGGATGTCTTTGTGAAGAAACTATACAGATTCTAGCTCTAGTCTGCAGGCTTTCTCCCACACTATGTGCAGCTAAAGGAGTCAGCGCAAATAATGGGCAAAAGAAAAGCCTATTGTATATATAGTCAAAAAAAGAATTGCAGCTATAGGCTTTTTAAGAGAATTCATGTTGTCCTTTTAAATACTTGAATTGACTGGAAACACAATTTTTCATGGTCTTAGTGTAGTGTCATGATACTAAAACTTTTTTTTCTAAAAAAAATTGCCCGCCGGCTTTATTAGACAGGAGAGGAAAGTGTGAAATGGGGATGAACGTGGAGTTGGGATTTGAACCCACAACACTGCGGCCAGATGCACTTGGAGCCTGGCATGCGTGTGCTGTGCTCAATACTCATTCTATACTATTGTGTTTATTTGGCGGGGACAGTGTATTAATACACACGTGCTGTAAACACACCATATTGTAGCCATGGGCTAATTGTCCATTTGTTGTCCTGCATTCACGCTCACAATTCTCCCACAACTCTCATTCAAACACCAGCATACTTGGACATTGGAGGCAAGGTGTGAAGTGTCTTGCCCAAGGACACAATGCCAGTGTGCACTACGGCCCCCCTGTGGCACCTACTCCAAACCCCGCTTAGCTTCCAAGATCTGATGAGAACGGTCATTGAGAAATTAGCATTTGGTCTTTTGGTAATCCAAATAAAGATCCAAACCTTTCTAAAACAATTTGATTAATTCATTAAACCCATTTGGGGAAATACAGTCGTTTTTTTGGGTCCGTATTCATACTTGTTCAAATGGTTTTGATGCTAGTTTGATTTTCATTTCGTATCTATATGTTGATTATGCTATCTTCTAATCTATTTACAGTCACAGTAAGAGAGTGTGAGTACAGTCAACAAGGAGCAAACTGTGACATGTAATAAAAGTTTAAAGCTGGCAGTAAATAGTTGTGTCACTCTAGCCCCCGTGTTGTATTACCTGGACACATTTATCTGACGGGTGCTAAATCTCAATTCCCCTTGCCCCCTGAAAATGCACTGGAAACACCACAAAACATATGTCTAGTTAATCAGACCGTCGTAATGTTAGAGACCAAAGACTCATTACGACTGTTATGATACTGGTGCTATTTGTTGGTAATAAAAACTCGACAGTACATTTGATAATCCAATGCCTCCTGTTACAGCAGCTTGGAGAGAGCCCTTGGTAACACTTTGGATTCCCTAATATTTTTCTACGGTAGCTTCACCTGCTTGATATCCTTCAGCCATTCCTTCAGAACCTGTCAAGCCGCCAAGTATAATATATAGCTTCGCCAATGAGAACAGCTGTACGCTCTCTCTCACGCCGCGCCAACCCTGCCCTGCATGAAATAATACATCAAGATTAATTGATTTCCCGTCACACTCATAGAGAAAAGAAAATTAATTCTCGTGTTCCTCCCCCCACCAAAACCCCAGCATATGAATTTTGTACATGGCAAGTAATTTAAGTTTTTAATTATTCATGAGGACTAAAAACATGATGAAGTGTTTTACAGTGGGCCCCCAGGTCGTAGCCCAAAGCTTGCTGTGCACCCGAACAATAGCTTAAATAAATAATGTAGGTATTTACATGTTTCTAAGTGCGTCGTGAGTCAATTTGGCTGTTCTCTCTCTTGGCTCAAAACGTGAAACATGAAGCAAGACAAATGCGTCAACACATCAATCATTGTGGGGCATCAGCAACAACATTCAGAGCGTTAGTTGCAGATGGAGTGTAAATATGCTCCTCTCTTAGCCGTGGGCCAAACTGCTGAGAGCAAAAACCACCTAATGCAAGTCCTCTGCGAAAAGTGACCTACAAACTTCCCTCAGGCGTAATCTGAAGTGACAGTAGACAATATGTATTACCGTGGACAAGAACCTGATCCCCTATGAGACAATACCTGCTAGTAATACAAACACCATTAGCTATTGTGCGCCACTATTGTGAGGGAACAATGTAATGTGTGTCGAGAGCTCTGTTATATCAGTGCAAGAAAGGAAGGAGAGCACTATGAATGAAAAACGGTTGTCACTGTTCTTACTTTAAACTATCAATTTCGAAATCTGATCTTTCACACCAGAAACAGTTACCTCATAGTTGAAGGTAATAGCTGTAGCATGTCTTCATCATGTTATTTTTTTTAATACAATGACAACTGTGAGAACTAGTTGCCATCAAAATATTGATACTATTGTAAATGTTGATTTTGAGATATTCGAGATACTCCCAGAAAACATTAAGTAATTGATGAAGGGCTCATTCTGGTTTCTGATTGGATATTTTTTTGTAATTGTGAATACACCAATGTTACACTATAGTAGTACTCACAAGTTTCTGTTACATTTTCAATCAAATATAGTTGGAATATAACATATCTTAGGGTCAAACAACATGTAATATCATGATGTCATAGTATCACAAGTGAGGACTTATAAACTGTTTTATAGTGATCACATTTCTTTTCATTTGTAAATGACTATGTGATAAAGTAAAGTTATTTAATCCAACACTCTTGATTGTTGATTTATGACCAAAAATTCGAAGGAAATAATAGATTTTTTTTTTTTCTGACTGATTGCTTTAAATGAAATAGAGTAGAACCAAATGAATAGTGCTAAAACAAAAATAGATGCATTGGTCCATGCAAAGGTAAACAGCAATGGTATGATCCAGGCTATGTTTCTATAGAGCTCAGGATCGAACACAAAAAATAAATAGTTTTTTAACAGCACAGCAAAAAGTCCATAGAGCTACATTACCCAAAACAACATTAAAATGTAAACAAAACCAACACTTATAAATGAATGCCATGTTTAGTATTTCGTATCTTAAAATATCCATTGGTTTAACATTAGGCTAACTGACAAATCTGAGGAAGAGTGAGTGACGAGTCCAACACAATTCCGAGCTCTATACTATATCAAAGAGAAAGAATTGATGAGGCTCCTTTTTGCTGTGCAATTGGTGAACATGAATCAGACGGGGATATTAACTTGAAAGTAACCCTAACCCTTGTAAGAATAAAAAAGACAGTGTCATGTAGATTTCCCTCTCTCTAGACACTTCCTCCAGCTCTTTTGGGTTGGATTGGGCTGTGGTCATATAACATAGAGTTCAGAGCCATAATGATGACCCATCTGCTGCAGAACAAAGACAGTCATATGGAAGCGTCACATACATCTGCGCTGATAGTTAACCTGGCGGTAATTATAAAGGTGAGATGTTTATAACTAAGTGTGATGTCACATATGAGCTTCTGTATATGTGTTAATCTCCACAGACTGTGCCACTAGTTAAATTGGTCTGTCGAGCGCCGGCCTCTAATTATGGTTGTGGAGCTTAATTAGCATTTAGCGTAACACCACAACAAATGCTGTAAAATCACAGTCATTTCACATAAAATGGCTATCGAGCTGTTTTTACAATGCAGCGACAATACAGATTTCCTGCTAGTAGCACTAAATCATTTTTAACACGACTACTCCCATCAACAGCTTTACCCTAGTAAGTACAACTGCCCATTACAATTTCAGATCTCTTAATGATCCACAATTTTAAATAGGATCAAGTTTATAATTAAAAAATGCATGATATGAGACTGCCCAAACAACAGTATCTTTCTAATAGAAATTACACAACATCCCAATTGCATGTGAGTCAGGCCATGTCCCAGGACACCACCATCTAGTCTTTAATCAGAGACTTCACACACAGCAGTAGCCATATCGATTCAAATATTTCAACTGGAGTACCCAACAAGAGTATTTTCTCCCCCATAGAGTTTATTGTCAAGCAGAACTTGGGAGCTTGTGACAAAAAATACCACACTGCACATGGCCTGCATCTCTAACTATAGTGTAAAACATTGTATTGTCCAAGAACCCAGAGGAATGAGTCTGATCAAATTTGAATCGTACCTGAATTATACTTTTTAATCATGAGGCAGATCCAAGCAATTCACAAAATGACATTTCGTAATTTTGTGGCGCCGTGAGACTTGGTTAAAGCTAGAGTAAACAGAAAACTACTTCCATCGCTTTTACACCTCTACGCCGCATTTGAACATTGTTCTATGAAATGCATTGGGTTTGGATAATGTTAGATAAATCAGGCACTGGAAATATTATACGTTTGGTCTTGACGTGAGTGCCATGCTTCGATAAACAGGAAGCAGCGGAAGCTAACATGCGCTATCTTTATTTGGCTAGGTCTGTCGGTTCAACATATCAAGTTACCATCACTGCAAATATGGCGGTTTATCACAAGATCAAGTTAGCATTTATTGAGGAATTATAATGTTCTGCTTGTATCTGCTTTTTGCCGTCTTGTTTTTACCTTGGTCTGTGTTAATTCTTATCCAATCATAAAGTGTTCCAGGAGCCAAAAGAGGGCCAGACAACTTTGGAAGCTAAACCTCTCACAACCCACTTTGAATTGACGAAATAGGTCGGAACGGTTCACTCATGAAAGTGCAGACATACTCGGATCGTCCCAATCCTTCAACGTCAACCAGAAGACATGTGGGACTACATATGTTTTGGGATGAGGCTGTGTTGGCTGTACTCTCTGCTTTACATATAAAAGAGAGTGTGCACGTGTCCCAAAATGGCAAAGAAAACTCGTGATGTGAGTTGTGAGAGGTTTAGTCTCAGGTAACAGTTTAAACTACCTTCTTCTTTCACAGTTTGCATGTAAAAAACTCAGCTTCAAGAACAGGTTCCTTCAAACATGGAGATAAATAAATAAACAAATGCCCCTGTCCAGGCTGTACCCGGCCTATGGCCCAAAGTCACTGGGATAGGCTCCAGTCACCCGCGACCAATGAAGGGAACAAGCAGCAGAAAATTGAATGAACGAATGATTATTATTAGAATTACAGCGTGTTTATATAGCGCTTTCCCACCTTCAAGGCACTGGAAGTGTCTTGCCCAAGGACACAAGGACATTTCCTCTGGTGCCCCACTGTGGCACTTGGTGTTCCAGCAGTCTCGCATCCAAGTACTAACCAGGGCCTGTCCTGCTTAGCTTCAGAGAGATGATGAGATTGAGCATTGGCAAGCAGGTATGACGTTCATCTAACAGCGTATGTATAGTATATTAAGGACTCAATTAACCTGAAATGAATATGGAGCGGTATCATCAGTTTCTATATAACTGGAGATTAAATACCACTGAGTTATACTTCTAAGTTCGCAAACTGTACAACTAAACAACACAGTCTGTCTCTAGTACATTAGCTCCAGATAACACTGCTAAGAAGGCACTCCCAACCCCAGCCTCTTGTACCGACAGAATAAATCAGGCACACACAGGTCCCTGAGCAATAATGAATATCTAGAATGAGCTGCTCTGAATGTAGATCAGTGCAGAGAAGTGTAAAGCATCTTCTCTTTAACCTGTGTTAAATGGCAACCCTGTCTAATGAAAGTGTATGTTGTAAAGCCATAAATTTACACTAATAACCAGTGCGCGGGCCCATCTGTTCCCCTATGGCACGCCGCACAGCTGCGATCCCAAAATCAGGGAAGATAGTGCTCATGTGTGCTATGGCTGGTTGGCTGCACATATAGAAATGTGGTGGATCAGTGCAAGATGGCGCATATACTGATAGATGACAGGTAGCACAAATAAAAACCTCCATTTGCTTTTCTGCACATGGCATTTATTGCAGCCGACTGATAAATTATTTACTTTGTTTGACATCTGGAGTTAATGTTCCTTATCGCGGTAACAAAAACAATTTAGAAAGGCAACTTCCACAAGTCAAACTATGCCATTTCCCAGGCTCCTTTCTGCTATCTGTCTTCATTGAAATATCCACTATTTATTTTAGAAAACTTAAACAACTGCCGTTATGTCCGCCCCAGAGCCGGCATAAACCCGAGGAGCAGATTCATCATTAAAATACTTAGAAGTGAGGCAGAAAAATGCAGCGCTGCACTATATCGCAGGCTGTGTGATAGAAGCCCGGCACAGGCCACTGGAATCCAGCCTTTCGGAGCATCAACTATCCAAGAGGAGCCGTTTCTATCAAGATGTATTAAGGAGATAAAAATATAAAGTTAAGTGAACAATGTCTGCTAGGGTCAAACAATGTGGAAACCTAAATGTGTATTATTTAAAGATTGTATTGCAACAGTGATTAGATTTGCAATATAAGTTTTGAATAAAATATTACCAAATCACATTATTTAAAAAAAAAAACTTGATATTTAAATTTTGTCCATTGTTACATTTGGCGATGATGATTGTCCTGTTTCTTGTTTGGAGAAAAAGACAATTCTAAATAGTAAATTATTCATAATAATTTAATCTTGTAACTCACGTTAGATTTTGTTCACGGCACATCTGGAAATACCTCACAGACATGCACAATGGGTGAAAATCAAGGTGCAAAACAAATACTTTTCAGAACATTTGCAAAGGTCTAATCTACAGTGTTAGTCATTTAGTTGTATTTCAAAGATAAAGTTTTAGTCTTTTGTTTCAGTTGGGATTGATCTCACAGCTTTAGTCTTTGCCACAACATGTAAGTTTGCTGCTATGGACACTGTGGGTAAATATTAGCAGAAGCCAAATTGCTTTGACGCGAGCAGAAAGGGAAAGGTACTGTATGTCATCACATTGCTGTTCTCACTGGAGAAAGGCTTCCAGTGAAGTGACACAAACAATGGAGCTGTGAATACTGCCAATATTGACAGCACAAGTGTGATGTAAGCGTTCGTATTACTGAAATACACTGACACTGAAATAAAGGATGGGTTTTATGATTCATCCATCGTGAAGAGTCCAAGGGCTGGAACATAAAACTGTCTACACCGCAAGAGTACATACAGAGGTTATAGTGCTTTCTTCAGGCTTGATAAGTCATGTCATTGGTGGAGTGATTGGCTGGGATAGATCAGATTTTGATCCGTTATATAGTGTTTGTGTAATTATCTGTTTAATGCAGCTCCATGCACAAACTCGTCCTATTGGACAGCGTCTGTCATGCTGAGTGAATGTCAGGTAGATTCAGCCAATCAAAATGCAGCAGGCATTAACTCAAGCAAAAATATAAACACTTTTGTTTTTGCTCCCATTTTTCATGAGCTGAATTCTGAACACTGAAGATATGAAACTTGAAAAAATGGAAGGTTACAATTTTGTGTTCATAGTTCATGTTTCTTTTTATGTTCCTTGTGATCATCATGTGATTTTATCATTCGTATAAAATGTTTTTTTTCAGTAATTGGCAGCAAACATAGCACTTAGTTATGTGTGCTGTTGTGCATTTCAAAGATACATCACTATGATTTATTCTCTACCCACAGAAAACATGTTATTTTTTCATTTCTCATGGTGAAATAAATAGCCACTAATCTTTCCCTGTGCTGTTCTCAGTCTCTTTGAAAAAAGCACATTTGAAAAATGTAACGCTGTAAGCTAGCCTGCTTCTTACAGCTAGCCGACACAGGCATTTATAACCTTAAAAATGACTTCTGGGCACCAGGTATCCAATTATTCCTTAGCCAGGAAGCAGTGCTAAATGGAGCACAGCAATGATTTACTCGCAACCTCTCCTTTTATTAAAACACTTTGTCTTATTGTTTTATTGATTTACAATCCGTCCTACTTTTTTGGCATCTGAAAACAATCAAGGCGCAGGGCAGCAGAATGTTTGGACATTAATCGTTAAAAGACAGTATTTATTCCTGGCCTGGGGTTTGCCGCAGCAGCTGCTGTGCATTCTGCTAAGAGGCAGTGATTTATGACCTGGCCGCAATAACGATGAGGCGTGCTCATTAACATATCGACAGCCTCCAAGATGGATCATCAGCATTGATTATTTCATGGCCTGTTGATGCCCATTTGTTAAAAGAGCGAGAGAGAAAGGGAGAGATGGAAATTGGGGAGGAAAAGGAGGGGTGGTGACGGACTGCAGAACGAGTGAGGATTTCTCACTTGAATCTTCACAGCACAAGGTGAAAGACAAAACCCTGACTCCTTCAATCACTGTGGCTATCCGTCTGCTGTCAGAGCCAAAAATCAATGATTGACAGCATTTAAGCCACGCTCAGCACTGGACACATCTACACACAAACACAGAGTATACACAGAGTACATCTCTGTACGTGAAACACAAGGAGTATTACAATATCATTCCGTCAATGGCACTCTGCGTTCAAACGAGAGTTCAGAAGTACTACAAAGATCATTTCCTTTGTGTAAATAAATATGTATAAGAGTAGTCCTGTGTATGTGAGACTTGATTGTGAGTGTGACTGAGGTGTGAGGTGTAATTTTTGGGGATAACTTATCATCATGAGACAAAAAACCCAGACAGGACATTGTTAATATTGACTATACAACAATCCCTTTGTTCTGTTCTGAAGTTTAAAAAGTACTCATCTTGTCATCTTCTCTCTCTGCAGCTTGCCATGCTGTCATTGCTGTAACAGAGTTGCCATGGTGACAGGTGCTAATTGATGAGCCTATCATTCATTATTGAGAGGCAGGGGGCCTGGAGTTGGCCCTGGCTGGCATTCTTCTGGACAATTGTCACAGAGGGACAGTAGCAGCTGTAACCTCACTGCAGGTTCACACACAATAGAACAACATCCACTAGACACTACACACTGCACACTCCATCAGTCTCAATGACAAGACTCTGACAATTATTGACCACCTAATCTTTCTGCGGTACAGTCCAGACTCAACATACTGCACCTAAAATGCACAAACCCTCGCCTCTCATCGTGCCAGCTTCTAGCCAACATGCAAACTAGGCTGGGCCAGCAGCTCTATTGTTTTTCCAAGTTTAAATAAATTAGAAGCCAAAAGGAAGGAGAGTGAGTCAATTAAGGCAGCGAGGTCCTGGCCTTCAGGTGTCCTTGGAGGGTAGAGGGAGCGACAGTGTGAGTGTAGTATGTGTGGCAGTGCGGGCCAGCCTGCTCCTGACAGTGGGGGCTTGCCCTGCCTCTTGTACTGTAAAGACGAGGGCTTTAAATTGCTTCCGTCACCGGGCCCTGAGTAATGAGTGTGATTCTAATCGCAGTTCCTGGGGCCATCGGCATTAGTCTTAATCTGAGCAGGGTGCTCCAACTCCACTGACAAGTAATGCAGAGCAGGTAGCAGCGTAATGAGAGGATACGCGCTGCCCCCACCCAAGATGCAGAGGAAGGCTTTGGTAATAACAACACAGGCTCTTTCCCATCCCTGCTCCAGGGCCGCTTAGGTATGTACGCTGTGAAAAATGACCTGCAAGTGCCACACCACTGCTGCGATTTGGGTACAGCTGCTGGCGAATGGAAAGCCCACTCAAATTATAAAATGGTTGATACTGAAAAAAGTTCTTGCACAACTGTTTCCTTATACAAACTGTTAAAATGCATTTGATCAGTTTTGAAATGCAATAAATCAGGTAAACAATGCTCCATAAAGCTATTACAAAAATAATAGAGCTTGTTGTTTTGTAATGAACTACTCTACTTGTAAGGAATGTGTGTATTGTTTTGTGTGTTTGCTCTGGTAGTAGCTCATATGCACGGAGACCAGAGAGCCGAGGAAGCTGGACTCCAGTGCAGTGGGTTAGTGCAGCTCTTAATTGCTGTGGGACTGTGAAAGGGCCATATAGGCGAGCAGGTCGTTCCTCTCTGTCTCTCTGTGTTTGCCTGTGTTAAACCCTCGCCTCCATTCTCTCATCCACTCTTTGCCTCTGTCCATCTATCAATCCCGCACTTTGTCAGGGCTCACTCCCTTCTTACGGCTGCAATAACAAAGGAGCTGTGGAGAGCGGGGTAAAGAAGGAGAGATGTATGCAATAAAGCGGCGGACAGTTTGAGCGGGGACACGGAGAGGAGAGGGGATTGGTTTGTCGTCAGCGCCTGAGGCTCGTCACCGGGAGCTTTTCACGTCCCATCTGCATCCCAGCTCCTGTGCTGCTGACAGAGGCCCTGACGCGCGTCGCCTTCTATTGCACAGGCAAGCACAAACACTAATGCTGCAGCTCGCCATCGCTGCATACAGCCCAGCAAGGCAGCACGCCGCCCCAGTGTAAAGGGAGGGAAGGTGCATGGAAGGAGAAATGGACGGGAACATTAAAGAAGTGTACAAAACTGTCAAATAATAATAAAAAACTATCAAGCGCATATGTACTGAAGACACCTGTAACAGACATTAACAGAGTGGCTGTAACAGGCGCCCCTGCTGGTTGAAAATTGCATTAAAATCCCTGTAATGCCATTAGGAGTTATATGGCGTATACTGAGGACGCATCATGTCATAGAGAGCACTTAGGATTCATGGCAAATATTGTGGGATCTCGCAAAATACGGTAAGAAGCTTGTTCAACTTTCTGACTGGATAAAATGCTAAAGAACCAAAACACAAAATGTATATGAAGTAATCATGTAGAATGTTTTGGATTGTGAATAAATCAATTGTTGGTAAATCAATACTTAATTTGATGTCTACTTGAAATCTTTATGAAATTTGCTGTAGCTAAGCAGATTGTTGACTCGAACCTTGTCTATAAGTCTATTTTAACACAGTATTCCTTTGTTGAACCACTATATGTATATTTCGTTTATAAAATACACTTAATATTGTATGCCAACTGCATTAAATAAACAAGTTTACTTTTTCTACAGGAGCAACTAAATTATTTTTCTGAAATGCTGTGTATATAGCAACCTGCAATATCAACACTGTATAAACACTGAATAATGAGAAAAAGTATAAATACACACCTTCCATTCAATACATAAGTGAAACTAGAAGTGAGACAAATGACTCTAGATCTTGCATGCAGCATGGTAAAAAACTAGCCTAGTTTGTTTGTGTAGTTTTCCTCCCCTTTCAGTGCATCAATAGAAATCACGAGGAGAAAATGTCTCCCTAATTAGAGCTTGATCAGCTGTGTGTCAGTGGTGGTTTGGAGGTAGAGCAGAGTGGTGGGCCCTCGCTGACCTAACCGCTCAGTTTATCAGAGACACAAATGAGAAGAGGTGTTTTAACAATTCTACTGCCAGCTGGGAGACCGACCACATCAATACGCTGGACTTTGGATATCTAATACAAATTGAAATTCTTCCCACATCTCTCCCTCTTGTTTAGTCATACCTTACCTATTTTACCTTATGGACCAACCAGTATGGGTAGTATATTAATAATGCAGAGTTGTAAAGGCCTCCAGAAATGTAAGACAATTGCATTATGACTATAATTAAAGGACACAAAGTATGCATTATTTGTATTGCTATTGGCTTTTAAATTAGCTCTTGAGTGCTTTTACATTGGCATCTCATGTTTTAGAACTTACAATAATTTATCTACTGATAGCACACATTATATCTGTGAGGAAATCCCTCATCAGGATTTGTGGAGCACTCCATCTACAAGCAGCAGAAATAAAAGCTATCTTGCCACAAACATGCTAATGTAAGTATGTAGTTGTAATCTACGCACCATGAAGTCAGAAATACTCAGAACGAGGATGATTTAATAATAATAATAATAATAACTTTTATTTATATAGCGCTTTTCAGTGACCCAAAGACGCTGAACATAATAAAAAATACAGATAAAATGAACAAGACAGAAGAAGTAGAGAGGAAAAAGATGGGGATGTAACAGGGGGTAGAAGAGTAGGCAATGGGGTAGAGGAGGCTAGGGGTAGGGGAGGTCATAGGCTTGGGTGAAGAGGTATGTTTTGAGGCGGGATTTGAATGTTGTGAGTGAGGGAGAGTGGCGGACAGGTTGGGGGAGGGAGTTCCAGAGTCGGGGTGCTGTTCGGGAGAACGCTCTGTCGCCAAAAGTTTTGAGTCGGGATGTTGGTGCAGTCAGGGTGAGAGAGGAGGAGGATCGGAGAGCTCGGGTGGGGCGGTGGGGGATGAGGAGGTCAGACAGGTAGGGGGGGGCAAGGTGGTGAAGAGCTTTGAAGGTGAGGAGGAGTATTTTAAAGTTTATGCGCTGCTTGATGGGGAGCCAGTGGAGAGAGCGGAGAACGGGAGTGATGTGTTCACGGGACCGGGTGTGGGTGAGGAGGCGGGCAGCGGAGTTTTGGACCATTTGGAGTCTATGGAGGGAATGGGAGGAGATGCCAGTGAGGAGTTTATGGACTTAAAAACAGTGCAGAGGATCTCAGGCTCTACATTTGAGGTCACAAAACTCAGAGGGAGAAGACTTAAAGGTTGAATGGACGATTTTTTGGCCCAAATCTAAGTCTTATTTCCTCGTGGCGTGGACTGCCGATTAGTCCTGCCACGTATAAATCATAAAACGCACCTATCGCTCACCTGCAGCCGCGTGTGGCTCGTCCCCACGTTTCCGCGTGTCTAAGCGCATTGATCTATCATAATATAGTTCCTTCAGTGTATGGGACAAAATGAAGACGGAGAAAGACGGTTTGAGCTGACTCAGAAGTAGACGTAAATCTACGGGAGACGAGAGATGCGATGCGATCCGTCGCGCTAATAAACAAACGCACGTGTGCGTTGTATCAGTCCGCACGGGGGAGTGGCATGCGCACTTCCACCTGCGTTCTCAAATCGCCGAAAAATCGTCCATTGCGCCTTTAATAAACAGGTTTTATCAAACAAGCTTGAATTAAGCTGAATACAACTCCATGTATGGTTTGGATGAAGGAAAAAAGTATAACATGGTTAAAAAAAAAAAAAAGACTGCATGGTGTATCCTTTAAAATTGACAACAGAAACAAGATAACATCTGTTGTTGGCAGATTTACAACTAAAAAGTGTTATATTAATACATCCATCATGACGTTTTAGTTTCCTATTGCACGTCTACACAGCTGTTAGGTTGACTTTTTTCCTCATTTAAATTCCATACATAGCCTTTACTCAGTATGAGCCTAATTTATACAAGCATGTGGGATTAATTTGGTTGAGCAGGTTGTTACTGGTAATGATAACACCATCACCACAGAATGAGCAGGGCGAGGAACGATCCCCCTTGAGTTGGAGCATCTTCAAAGGCTGAACATGGCATTGCTCATGAGCCCATAATGGCTGATCAAACGCCAATTACTGCAATACTCTACAGCACGATGTCTACTAACAACAAATATGACCAGCGCAGAACTTGATATCAATAGATTGTAATAATAAGGGCATACAAAAATAAAAGTACATAGTGATGCTTGGATGATTTCACGTATACCATTAAAACTGTCCACTATTCACCTTTATATTTTGTTCCTGTCGATGGTTATGGACTGTGAAACAAAGCAACTCAGTCTCTCCCTCGCTTCTGTTGCGCTTTCCAATCAGCCGACACTAATTAGACAGCGATAAACTGTTATTAATGGTCTGGACAGCATACAACCAGCCAGATATAAATGGTGGTTGTCAGGGCTGCATTCAGGAACCAAATGAGTATTCGCAGTTCAGTGGCTGTGTGAAGCATGGCCACCTCTGTCCCCTAACAAATGCTCTTCATTCACTGGGCTGCTCCGGAGGCCCGGCACAGACAGGCTAACACTGTCTCTGCCGCTGAAAAGGAACGTCATTGAAAACAGTTTGCAAAGGACAAAGTAAGTTCAACCACAGCACACCCAGCGGTACCGGCCCTGTCCAGAAAGGGCTATTAATCACCTCTCCATAATAAATGTCTCATAATTATCCCATGTCTTGCCCTATCCATCTGATGTGGGCTAAGCGTCTTCCTTTAGCCTTCTCCCGGTCTGCCCTTACAGATAAAGGGCCTAATAAATGAAAGACCTATTCACAAAGTCAGCTCCACTTTAGCCAATCTGCGCTCGCAGGGAGAACTTACAGCAGTGTATCGACATAAAGGAGTGGGACAAGCTTCCCCAAAGCAGCCAAGACAATCTATTACGGCCAGGTTTTTCAACGTCTTGATTCCTACGAGTTTATCAGCACTGTAAATGGGCCCGCAAGAGGAGCATTTATGATAGAATGTGATTGGATTACACCCTGCACTAACCGTGTGATTGGTTTAGCTGAAAATATTAAATTCCTGTCTAAATGGACTGGCGGTCGATATTGTGTCCAGTATGTTGCTGGGTGTGGTGGTGGGAGGATTTGATATTTCATCACTCATTTCATGGCTTGCTGCAGCATGGAGACTGACACTAATGCATTGGAGGGACAGCGTGCTGACAGCCCCCGACATACTGCTGTCTGATCACCAGCCGCTCAGGAAGCTTCTGCTCTGGGAATAATCCAGTCTGAAAAGTTCAAGAGCAAGTGGGAGTGTTCAGCTGTTCTCCTCATAATCGCTTTGGGAGAGGAAAATGAAGTTGAGGCTAAAGGGATCGGAAATGACAATGAAACTGGAGAATGAGTGGAAGAAATGGGTGTGGGATACTTCTGAGGACTTTAAGAAATCCTGCCTCAGAAAGAAAAACATAATGTGCAACAAGGAGAAAATATAGTATAGTGAGAGAGAGGGAGATCCATAAATACATTCAAACTTTGTGTTCTGTGAAGAGCAAAATGAAAAAAGGCCTGGGAGTAATGAAAGATTGTTTATGTATTCCGGCATGAAATGGGGCGGTGTTGTGAGGGCGGCAGGCGCAGGAGACGGATGGACGGGAGTGACAGGCCCGTATTCATCCTGCACGCCCCAGCGGCTGGACTGCTACTGGCGCTCGACAGAGCAATAAATCACCGGCTCTCCACTCTGTACCTACAGCTTATTACATCCAAGATGACAAATAAATAATAATCCCTGTCACGCCGGGCCTTTGCTCAAGGATTGAGCCAGAAACCTTTTGCTCATCACTCCTGATCTTAAGTGAAAACACTAGAACAAGGGAATTGAAGGCCATGCTTTACTGAGCTTATGAAAGTTGGAGCGAAGGAGCAGAAAAAGGGGAGAAAGGCAGCAGTGGAGGAAGAGGGCAGGCGAGAGAATGATGCCAGCACTACAAAGCCTTTCTGGGTGTGAAGGGAAATGATCCAGTAAAGAGGAGGGGGGGTCCTGCGCGATGAGTGTCGCTCACTCGCTCCAATAGGACTCTGGAGGATAAAGCAAATCAAAAGCCTTAATCACTAAACAGAACAGCAAAGTGGCTGCAAACACCATCCACGCTCAACGCCATTATAGTCTTTATGCAATGTGAGGATGCAAGTCTTTGCAATGCTGCTGGGGTCTGGGTCAACAAACTGTTTTAATATCACAATACATGTTTTTACATATAGTAGAAAACAGCAAAAAACTTCATCAAAAATGCTGGAGAAGTAACTCTAATATTCAGTGGCACAGACCATAAGAGCCAAAATGATCAATGTTAAATTAATAAAGTTCACAATGAAAAATGACGGTTATGTTGATGATGTTGGCCAACGGTGGAAAACTCATTGCGTGATCTTGTCTGTCAGTACTGCCCTTGTTTTCTCTTTAAAACCAAGTCAGTTCTCTTAAACAAGATGCAATTTACTCTGCTGTCCTTCCATAAAAATTAAAAGCCTTCGACAACAACAAATGAAACTAGGGGGGGGGCATTGTAAATCACTTAGAGCAACAGCCTGGGCATTTCATGGGCTTCTCTATAGCCTTTTCAGTGTGTAGATGCGACTGTGTAGTATAAGCGTGTTGCACCACAAAGGAAATAGGGGGCTCTGATTAAAGAGTGCACTGTCATAAAGGTTACTGAATTGCAAATGGTCCTCTCCATCTTCCTCGTAATGGAGAACGGTTAAGAGGAGAGGGAAGGAGACAGGGAGCCCATGATAGGAATATAAACACACAGACTTAGCCAGCACAGTGCTCCCCAACCCGGTCCCAGTGCCTTCACGCGTGCCACAAGACACATTAATCACTGGATCACCAAGCCATGCTTAATTGCAAGTTGTATATCACAGTGCATACAGTGGCTAAAGGGGGAAGGAAACTCATTATTTTGGCTTGCTGGATGCAGGGCTGGGTGCACCTCATCTGGACTGCGGCGGCCCCGTCTCTGTCAGTGTACACCTGGGACTGTGCTCAACGTGACAAGGAAAAATGGAGTATGCAGTCACCCCCTAATTAATATAGCTCTGCCACTGTTGTTGTACAAGTAAGGACATTCACTACTGATCATAAAGGTACTCAACCAGTCGCAGCCACTCACATTACCATGAGCGGAAGACAGGGCAGCGTCGCTATAACGTGACAAATCTCCTCCCATCTGTGAGATAAGACTTATAAGTGGGAGTGTTTGCGGCGTCGACCGAAAAAGGTCGGTTTAAAGTCAAGGATGCAAACGCTTTACAGGACAATGTTTTATTTTCTACTGTGAAAATAATGGAACCAAATCCCAATCGGCCACTTGTATTTAGATTTCTGCTAGTGCTTCTGTAGGCAATATGCTAATGAGAGGGACTTGATAAATGACTTGTAATATTTCCCAGACGTTTGCCTTTCCCTCAGAAGTTTGGCAATCTGATGCAGCTTGAAGATAATAAGGCACACTCAGTCATTATATCAATTTTTGTTACCCACATATTTGTGTCCGGGCGAGCGATGATGAACAAAAAGCAATGGAACCGGGGGCACAGCCTGGCAACATTGATCAAACTGTGTCATTTAGGCCCTACTAATCTCACACAAGCATGAAAAACAGTGTACGCACAAAGCAGGCATACATATGCATGAGGGCCCCGGCTCACAGTACACTGCACATATTACACGCAGAGAAACGGGCTATGAAAGCAAACGTAATGGGCTGTGATCATGGAAAATTATATTCATACAGCCTTAAATAAAGACATTTTAATATTTTGCCGCAATACATGGGTTTTCCCTTAGCAAGCATAACCTACACTATTTCAGTTTAATGACTTTTCGTAAGAGATAGTTAAGAAGCTCAAATATGGCATTAATCACATTGGAATGCTGGACTAAAAAGATACCTGAAGAATTAACGGGTCTTGTGTCAAACTTATGGGAATTTTTAAGCAGATCATTATGTAGGGTATGTTCTGTTGAAAAATAAAAACACAGAACATTTCAATAAATGATAATAACATATTTGATTGTACTGACAAAACTAGAGTTGAGTTTCCGATTTTTACGTTTCAAAATCGATTTTTTCCGATTTCTCAGATTCCATCCGATTCGCTCCGATTTCGATCTTATTTCCGATTCGATCCGATTTCGATTCGATCCGGGGTTTAATGTTATTAAAAATGAAAAATGTATTTGAACCGTTTCCTTCACTTCATGACTGTGTAGAGAAGCAACATATTAAAACTAGTATTATGGTAGATTGAAGTTCACTGAGGGAAATGTAGAAAAGAATTTTAATCAAAAAAAAAAAAAAATTGATCTTTGGACGTACGAATCGATAATCGGTCATTAATATGCGAATTGATTAAAAATCGGAAAATCGATTATTTCAACCCAGCTCTAGACAAAACAAAACAAAAATTATAGTGAACCATAAATTGGTATAGCAATTATTAGGACAGACCCGAATAGGGATGGGACATGACACAATTTACACAAGACACAAGATTAGTTTCATTAAAACGAGAATAAGTTTTGTCATAATCTATAATAAATAAAGAGTGCAAGCCTGTTTTTGATTTATTGTATTTCATTTTTGTTTTCTGTCATTTTTTTTTAACTACAGCTTTTAAGAGATTTAGTGTTTGACCCTTTTTCCAACATAAACACATAAGACCATTTTCCTAATGAGTACACAATCTTGCGGCACAAGATCTGGCCCAATCCCTAGACCTAAACAAAAAAAAACTTTAGAGAAGTTGTCCTGAGAAACTGAAAAACACTTTCCACTAGATGGAGTAAAGAGTTCACAGCATTCCTTAAGAACAGAACTCTGTGAAATGCCTTTTATCTGTATTTTTTTTTTTTTTTTTTTCACCTAATATTTCTCAAGCCTTGTTTCCGTGCCTTTGATGCTCACAGCGGGTACAGAACATCTTCACGTGAATGCACTTGGCTGTGGTCCCATGTGGTCAGCAGGGCAGGAGCTGTGCCAATTTAGAAGGGAGGACCCTGGCCTGTGCTGATCAAAGGTCACGGCAGGGTTTCATGGGCAGTCGAGAGCAGGAGGAAGGGCCCTTCAAGTGTGCTAGTGAAAAGTCCCCATGCCTGAGAGGTGGCCACCGAGGGGTCAGAGTGCAGTCAGAGTTCAGCAGGCTAAAAGAGGACAAGAAGAGGAGGAGTGTGGACAAACAAAAGAGGAACAACAAAGAATGCAAACTCAACGCAGGGAACTTCCTCTGGTGTAATTCTCCCCTCAATTAGAGATGCTAACAGAGGAAGAGGTGATAGTGAAGCTGAGGGGGGAAAGGAGGAAGCTGCTGCCCCCTGCTACACGCCCTCTTTGATCTGCGCAGACGGGGAACCCTTCTGTCCATGCTAACTATGCTAGCTACACAAGGGTTGTTTACTCCAGAGAACAGACACATTTACAACTTACGACTGGTGCTTTCAGGGAACGCAAAAAAAACAAAACAATGGATAATTCAGTCAAACAACTTTAAAAAGCCATTGAATTATACATTAACTAGGATCTTGTTGCAAAATGTAGTCATTTGCAAGTGTCGCAAACATTAGCATCCACCTTTGTTCTATTTTATCCATTAACACGACTTGGCAGGTCAACATTCCTCTGTTAAGAAAAGCCCTTAACAGTTAAAATATGTCCATTATGTTCTTCACAGAGAGGCTTGACCAGAAAGGGCAGAACAATGGACAATTAACAAAGCTCTGAGAAGCCATAAATCCTTCATTTACAAACACTTCTGTCACTGAGTGCTATGGTTGCAATCAGGGCTGAAATTCCTCACCCGTCGGCCAGGCTTATTTTTTTAAACAGGTCTATGTTAGGATCTGGTGAGCAAATGTAAACGGCGCTCTTTGAGATCTCTTGGCTGTCACTTACATAGGAGATCGCCACTTGTGATTAGAGCCAGCCCCACACTGGCTTAGCTGAACTAATATTTGTACGGCCAAGACAAATCACACGAGATCGGTTTCACTACATTCTACTAGGCCTATTACTAGCACAAGTATCATCAATGTGTGATAGCTAAGCCTCCTGGAGTAGGAATTTAGTTTGCATTATTTTTCACAATCTGCAATATTAAGGCATCTTTGAGTACCTTGGCATTGATGTTAATGTTTTGCAACTTAAAATCAATGGCACACAGAAGAGTGAGGCTGTTTGAATAGAGCTCTTTGCAAGACATAAGCGGATCAAGGAAACACGTTTTGAGACAGAATATTCTAGATTACTCAGACATGCATTAATCAAAGAAAACATCACTTCAGTGTGTTTTAATAAGGATGCAGCATGCCAACTTGGTTAAAGAAAAGTAGATTCAACCATATAAATGTTTTAAAGCTGCTATTTCTATGTCAAGCCCTTTCAAATATTTTATGAAAGAACATACCTCTGATGATACGCTGAGATATCCAAACTCCACAGTGATGAAAGTCCTCTCAACATGTCTGCAGTGTTGTTCCACGGCTGCTGTTGTATTACAATGCACTCACAAACTTTGACAGGCGGTAAATCAGTCAACAGTAAATGCCATCTTTTATCAGATCATAAAGCCTGCTTGTAGGCATTTAATTTCCCCCCCTCTTGTTTTAACGGGGAAACAGGCAGCCTAGAGAAATCGTGTTTTGTTTTTATAGAGGTTACAGGAAAAGCAGAGGGTGCGTAAACAGGGCTATGCCAAGCCCTTCTTATGAGTTTGCCTTTTGCCTGCGAGCGACAACAACGTGTGGGAACTGCCAGGTAAGAGCTTGTGTGGATTTCACTTGACAGATGAATAAGGAACAATTGCAAATGAGTGTGTTTTCAGACAGTTACTATGCTAATGCTTCAAGGCAACGTCTATAACAGCAGCAGCCAGTCTCTCAGGGAAGCTGTTGGAGGTTAAATTAAAAGTTCGGGTGTTGTCACATGAATGGGATTACCCCTTAGGATACTACAAAATGGCAGCCGCATCGTGAGTTAATGCTAGCGAGGCTCCACAAGTGTTTTAGAGTTAGTCAGGAAATATAGTTCACAAAGTTCTTTAGGGGGGAAAAAGAGATAGAAAGAAAGGTCCATGATCAGATAAACTAGATTATTTAGAATCATTTTGACATATTACATTCTGAGGACCCTCATACCACCAGAAGAAGCCCATGACACATCAGTGGCACTTGTTCCACTGTTTGTTTACAATAGTTGTCTTCATGTGTAGTTGAATAATAGGAGACACTAATGACTAAGGGCTTACAGTCCTCTTTGGCCTTCAGGGGCAGTCTTGGCCCAGTGTGTGGAAGACTGGCTTCAACCCCCCTTGGCCTCTCAGAATGGCAGCCCTTATAAACACTATTCACTGGTCTCCTTTTTTACACTAGCTGGGGTCAGAAGTTCAGCCCCCAGGTTTTAACAGTTAAGGCCAAGATGTGAACTTGTGACCTCCTGAGGTGAGTAGGAAGGGGACAGCAGGGGAGGGAGGAGGCTTCTGAATGTACAGCTGCATGCTGACTGCATTGCAAGCACAGCAGAAAACACCTGATAGCATCTCCTCGGGGGAGGCACCGCCTGACCCCTTTGTTGTCTCTAACAGTCACCCCAGCACCATAAATCATGTTAATTACTTGACTGATGGAATAAATCTTCAAAAGTCAGTCTGTGGCAGTCAGCCTTAAAGCAGGAGGTTCCCGCACTACACTTTGTGCTTGCTCTGCGTTATCTGTCATCCCATAGTCACTCTGTAATCTGTCCATTTGTTGTTGGCTGAGTAGCCTGTTAAAATGTGCACCGGCTGAGAGGTCTAAGCATTCTTGACACATATCTCCAGCTAATCCATCTCCCTACGGGTGGTCTTTAAGGATCAGCACATTGTTACTTTCATTTAGGAAATGATTTGCCAGTGTTTGAGCTTGTTTATGATAAATTTAACTTGCATTCATAAATCACATGCATCAGTTTGGGAACAGTGACATAGAAACAACAGACCACTGTGCACGTTGAGCTGAACATGGACATTTCTGCAGTCATTTATAGTAGTCACTTAATAATACATTTCAATAATACATTGTGCTTTTGGATGTAGTGTCTGTGAAAGCCTCCTTACAATGCAACATTTCTGTCAATGGTAGCATACATGAGCCTACAGCAGTCCAGCTAAAGAGTGGCAGAACAGCATGGCAAAGACATGAAAGGTCATTCACACACAATAACAATGGCTCTAAGAGTGCACTCACAGCCTCGTGGTAATTACAGTTCTTTGGCTGGAGTGTTTTGTGTTTCGCTTTGCTTGTTCTGTCTCAAAAGCTAACAACCGCTTATTATTCACGGTTTGAGTTGGGCTTTTTTCCTTCAGTAGGGCAAATTACACACAAGAGTGACAGCTCTCAGAGAAGGAGAGGACCAACAGGCTGGCTGCCTTCTGGTAAGTGCAGTCTTAAATCAAGGGGGCAGGGACGCTGACTCCAGCCCGCAGTCTGTTGACTTTGTGGCAAGGGCACCCAAGGTTTGGAGACATGGATATACTGTACTGCTGCGTCGCCCACTACAATAAACTGCAGTCCAGAGTTGCCATATAAACGGGGTGATATACTTTTCCAAGGCATTCATCCAACACAGTGCTGGTGCAATAAAGCCACAAAAACTACACTTGACAAGCAAACATTAGGGTACTATGGATGTGACAACAATTGCTCAGGTTCACAGTGGAAAATTCCTATATTATATTTTCCCAAAATTAAGTAATATATATATATATATATATATATATATATATATATATATATATATATATATATATATATATATATATATATATATATACAATTTGAAACAGTGACAGTGTTCCAAAGTTAATGGGGTCACTGAGCAATACTTGCTAAAATCCATTCACATGAACATAATAAATAGCGGAGTCAAATGGAAACAATGGAGTCAATGTTAAGGCATCAAACATTAAAACATCATCCAAAAACAAAATATCATCTGAAAGAGTGAATGACTAAAGAGAGAAACATCAGAGGCATTGATACTGTGGCCACAGACTCTGCTTGCAGTGCCTCGTTTAATTACTTTGCCACGGACCATAACTTGGCTGTGCAGCTGATGTAGCGTCTCTTCAACCGAGTATACACAAGACCACCATGTGATTATTTATTCTGCTCGCATTCTAAAATACACCATTGTGTGAGCACTTCACAAGTTATTACATTCAAAAGCAGCAGACAAGCATGGACCACAAGCACGGAGGATCTTGTGGTGGTTGTCCTATAATGCAGCTTTGTTCTTACTTTGTGCTTTTATATAATACCATTTACCAGTAAGCACTTTCACACGTGTGCTGTATGTGGATTCTCAGAATACAAACCAATATACCACCTTACCGTGACTGTTTAAAAAATGTATGTGCTGCCTGAACAAGCTTTTCAGCATATTATTAATGTATCCACAGGATTGTGAACTGTTGAATGTGTTGATGGCGCTTTGATGTTTATCCGTACACAAGATTATTCCTCAAAAGGGCTTTGACAAAATATCAATATTTAGATACATTGTAAAACTTACTTTGGTGATACAATCTCATATTATAGGTTGCTGTCGATAAATCAAAAGTTGTCATATATTTTGCAAAAAGTAATTTTGATAAAATATCTTAAACTATTTTATGTTCAATAATTTATGCAAGTACTATGCCAATTATTGAACTAATTGTATTTCTTTAAATGAGATATATTGTGCATGTAGTGATTTTGCAAATGTATACTGTTACTGTTTTATTTTTGATCAGGATTCATGTATTGTATTTACTCGAAGGGTCTTTAATGGGGAAAATGTCTACATTATCTAAGGCTGATACTAGTTAATACACATTACTTGGTAGTTCAAAGTTATGACTATATCCACAACTGCACTAAACTTTGCACTAAATCATCCGTTTGGTTTTCTTGTGAGCAGTTAGGAGTAATCTGAGGCGGGAGAGGCCGAGAAACTGACGTGCAGGTGTTTTCAGTGCTTATTCATTAACAAGAGCAACAATAAAAGCTGACCTGCCAAATAAGAACAAAAAAAGACTTACAGACTGAGTGACCTAAGTCACACCAGTCTTCATGAATATCAAACAGCCCTTAAAAGTTGGGGAGTCTTAATTCAGCTCCATCATTTCCTCTGGGGAGTGTGCTTGGCCCTGCATGAGATACATTATCAATCACGGCATCCCCATTCATCTTCAATGCATAATTTCTATGGGTGATGTGTTGCAGTTCCCCATACATCAACATTATTTATGGTTTGACATTATAAAACTAAGTGCATAATTTATGGGCCTAAATGAATGCACTACCTTTCCGTGTGCTGTCTGTTTTTCAGGGATCCGGGGCCAGATCACGGCATGCCAAAACTATGGAGCAATCCCATTTGCAGCAGGGAGAGCACACAGCAGCTTTGATTTATGGGAGTAAATTAAAAAGAATGAAAAATTTATGACAGCAATTTGTGTGCAGTCATAAAACTATTATAGAACTTTGAAGTGGTGTTTTGTCCTTTTGCATGCAAGTGAAACAGGATGATTCAATGTTGCCCAAATCCCAGAAGGAGCACCACTGGCCTGGGATGTTATTAGATTATGAGCCAAAAGTTGGAGGGGAAACTGGCTAAAATAGTTTGGTGAGGTTTGGTCCGATTCAAACTTAGACGTGACACCTGGTATTCATATCCTTCTCGAGAGCTTCTCACTCTCTTTTCAAATGCAAACAGAATTTAACAGAGGCTTATTAGTAAATGGTTTAGTGAAAGCGCGTTTCGACTGGCTTCTGATTCACAGACCAGTTTGCCTTGGAGCTTCTAGGCACTGTTAGGGTTAATGGAGTGTATTTCCATGATACTTCTACTACTGCTACTACTATGACTACTATTACTATTACTACTACTACTACTACTACTACTACTAAAGACCTGGACTGACGGAGCAATGGCGTCTTGTACACAGGAGAATAAAGACTACTCAAATATGCATGAATCACTCAAAATACAACTTTGAGTGGTTTAATGAGAACGGGGAACAATTATAATATGGTTAAAAGCTTCTAAAGGTTTTCTCCTTTAACATAACACAGGACAGGCATACTTAAGATGTTGATCATTAGTTCACTTCTTCATCTTATTCTTGCTTAAAAAGTAAAAGCAAATGCTCCACTTATTGACTGTTAACAAATGCTAAAGCCGCATTGTTTTCCTGTTATTGAGGTCATTTTGAGGACTGTTGACCATTCAAAAGATAGACAGTGATGGTTTGAATTGTTAAACATTGGGAATTATACCACATTCACATCACTTGAAACCAGTGGAATAGAGTTACATCAACAACCACAAATTTCATTCTAATTACCATATTGCCTTGTCTGTTCCCAGTAGTAGTAGTAGTAGTAGAAGTAATAGAGCTGTGTAAGAATGATTTTGGCTGCATTTATCCTATTCCTCCAACTCACAGTGGCATATTTGAACAAATACAATGGTAGTGATTTCTCGACCACACTTGCCCTGTCTGAAGGAGCACATCTCGGCCCTTATACTTTGCCTTTCCACCGCTGCTCAGCATTTGAGTGGCTGCCATGGCATGATTGAATGAAAGGCCATCCTTGACTGACAAATGATATATTAAGCTTTCAGTCAGCGGGGGGAGAAGCCAGGCATGTCAGCTACCTGCTCCAGCCGAAACTCCACCTGTCAATCTGCCATTGGCACGGCTAAACAAGATCTGAAATGTTAAAAGCCGCTGCACTCTGGAGTTTTTCACTTGCCCATGAGTCCTGGGTACTTAGGCATATCAGCCATGTGACGCCTATGAATCAGTGTCTGCCATGAATGTCAGAATACCGGAGCATTTATAAGTGAAATACCATTTGTTAGGCCTGTGGGCACGCTCCTCCAGCTTTCAAGCAGGATATGAGGGGCACATTAAAATGACACACAATTGACTGCTGCATATTAATGAGAAAGTGACCTTCATAAGACAGAATACGTCATCTCATCTCACATCCATCGTGTAGTTTTGTATAGGCGAATGAGACCCAGTTCGAAATCCTCATTTGGGCTATGTTTGTGCTGTGTGTGTGGGCCCATTAATAAACAAGGAAGTGCGTGTGACTGAGGGATTGTGGGCAGTGGTGGGCAGCTCGCAGTGGCCCTATCCTTGACTCTGACGCCGTTGATTATGGATGATTAATGGCATAAAGGAACAGGCGAGGAAAGGTCATCTCCTGGGTTCTACCGGGAGCAGCTACATTGGGAGTAATTAAGACACTTGTGTAAGCATGATTAATACGTCCTCCCCGTCCGACGCCATGCGCTTATGGTAAACAAGGCGGCCAGATGGTTGAGCTATGCGTTAAAAACAATGCAATTTCAGCGTGGATGTCAGAGTAAAATAAGTCCTTACCTTTGGAGGAAATGTAGGTGTGTAGAAAATCAGCAGGGTCATGGGGACATAAAAGAAAAGAAAACATGAAATTAGCTATATTTGATTCCACATATCTGCTATGTAGATGACATTGTAAAATAATACAATAAATTGTAATATAGTTCCTCATTTTGGGTTGGATTTCATTTTTTCTCTTTCATTTAAAAACAAAAAACAGAATATAACTTTTACTAATAAATCAGCATTCACAAGCGAATGCATTTTCCACTCCAGTTTTAACATTTTAAGTGTCTATGACAGGTTGGACTATTATTTTTTCACAGTTAACATAATTACATTCAAGGTTTTACCAAGAATCCATCAATTTTTTTCCCAGTTTAGCTATTTTTATTTAGGTTTATAATTCTAATTTGTCATCAAGTCATCAATATGTTAGACATTTGCTCTACTTTTCAACATATTATTCAACTTTTTTGGCTCAAACTGCTACTTTCTTTTTTCAACAAGTGTTAAGGTTAAAGTGAAGGTGTACTTTATTAATCCTTCCTGAGGGAAATTAATTCTCAGCATTTGACCCATCCTTCAATGCCTCAGGAGCAGTGAGCTGTTGGCGTACAGCGCACAGGGGCCCATCTCCAGATCTTTGTGCTAGACTTGGTCAGGTCTACTTTTGCTGGAGGATTTTACCTCTTGTGCATGTTTTGGGTTGATGGGGAAAACCATAGTGCCCGGAGGAAACTCACCCAGACATGCACCATGCAAACTCCACACAGAAAGGCCTGATGCTAGGTGCTAGCCCCAAGCCAATCTGCCACATTTGCCCGTTGTATATTTTGGTCAACCTTTTATGGTTACAACAGATAGTAGAAGCTTTGAGGAATAAGGCCAGCTAATTGTAAGATGAGCTTTGAAAAATCAATCATGAACATGGCCCGCTTCAAGACAGTTTGGCACATCCTGTAACCAGCCCCTGCTCCTGTTACACCAGCCCAACATATCACATAGCATACAGCATGTACTCATGAGGCAGCGCTCACAGTTATCACTCTCACGGCCTGGAAGATGATCATATTGAAAGGCCAGAAGTACCTGCTCTTCTCTAAGTGACAAAAAATACTTGAAGTTATCATATTTGTCAGTTGACTTTGAGGTGCTCATCAATAAAAATAAAGAATAAATATATTCTCAGATTAAAAACCAGTACCAATACAATTTTAATGTTGAATTGCAGTGTTTCACATGAAAAACACATAATAATTGCTTCCAAAAGGAGAACAGTCAAGCGGGCACTCCAAATCATGAGCAAAAACACACACTTGACTGGTAATAGTTACATTATCTGTGCGCGTTACACAATTAGGTTTATGATGACTGATGAAGGTTATGGTCACCAAGGACTCATAGTAATGGCGCTATTAAAATAATCGCTGACAAAGGTCTTCAGCTTTAGGTCGTGTCTATTAAGCTCTGACAGAAGAATAGAGCTCTAATCACTCTGACTAAACTCATTATGAAGGCGCTGGGGCTTGGGAGTTCGAGGGTATGAGAACTTAGGGAAATGTGTAGTGTTGAGGCAGCTGCGACACAGACTTAACTCCCTTGACTTCCGGTTATCTGCTCACACACGTAATAATCCATGTGTAGTTGGTGCATTTTTTTAAGGATAGGTCGAGGGCCATAGTGTCCTTTTAAAAGAGTGATAAGTGATTTATGGTCCCCGGGCTCACACGCAGCTGTCCCGTCCCCATATTTACAGACAGACGGCCCAGTGTCAGTGTCTTCTCCAGTTAATTGTAAGTGAGCTTTAACATCAGGCTTACAGTATGCTAGCCTGCCTCACATGTCAACAAACAGAAGAGGAGCGGGGCGGACAGTCAGAGCAGCTCCTCACGCCAGCCCCGCCATGTGATAGTAGTGCTGGAGACAAACGGATGGGCTCCATCTGGCCCCGGACCCCAGCCTTCAACAAGCCCAGGAACAGGCCCGAAAAGAGAGGGAGGGTGACAGTGCCAGGAAGCAGACTGCAGCCAGGCGGGACACCAGCCAGCACAACCCCAGTGACGCTAAAGCTGTTTGTAATATGTGCCACTGCTAAAGAAAGCCCAACTGTCTGAATGAGTCTGTATTTAAACATGTAGTGGATACAGCTTATGCTGACTTTGTTTTGTTGTTTGGACTGTATGTGTCAACATTTTGTGGCTTTGTAGCTTGACTGGAGGTTTTGCATTCATGTAGAAATGGCTTTGACCACTCATTCATCATGTGCAGCTCTGTTTAGTACATATTTAGACAATCTGGAAGACTCTGAAGTTGAAGGAAGACAGAAAGCAGGACTTTTCACTTCCGAAGACCAAGCACATACACAAGTTGGCAGAGACTTTCCTGTTGGAAACCTCATGTCTCCTCTGCCCTTTCCAAGTTTGTTCAACTGCTGTCATTTCAATTGTTCTGCTGAGGAAAAAATATAATCCACCTGTCAACAATGACAGGGTGCTGGAAAACTGGGATAATGGATAAGTGTAGGGCCCTGAAATTCCAAACAGGCAGTTACTGCCAACTAAAACCATTAAAGAATGACAATTCCTTTCAGTTTATTTGAAAATGTTAGTGAATCACCGCAGACTCCCTGACCATCTAACCACAATCAATCCCCCCACCAGACGTCTATAAGAGAGAGCGGAAAATGAATTATTAACTCTTCACTAAGAGGCTTTATCTGTTTCTTTTGTTCACAAATCTCTTTTGAGCACATTGAACTGTTTGAATAGTGCAAAAGTAGAGGCTTAAGTTTTGGGTTACAGTGATATTCGAGTCATTAGTTGATTCATGAGGCCATTCAAGCTATTTCCATAGCAAAATAAAGCCTAAAAGAAAAACAGTAGTGTCTAGTCTACAGTCTTTGGACATTTTGCTCTGTGGTGTCATTAAGTTAATCAGGGAAAGATAGATGTACACAGTTTACCATGACAATGAATGTCAGGTTAACGGCTCAACATGAGTATGGGAAACACCGTTCTGTTCAAAGATGTCCTATGATCATCGATTTGAAACTTCATTCCTCTCCCACAGGTTTGAGTGCATGAGCGCTTGCTGATAGCGTGGTCCCGGGGCAGGTAGCTGTGCTGTTAGAGCTGCTTTTGTTCACACACACAGGTCCAGGGAAAGGAGACTGCTTTGATCTCTGTGCCTCCCTAAATCAACACAAGACAAGGTTCAGCCAGGGGTCAGCCAAGTCATCTGATCGTCACATTCCTGCACCGACTATTTCATGACAGCCACACACCGGTGCAGGTTAAATGTCACCCAAAGTTCAGCCATGGAGGCGGAAGAGGGACAAATTTAACAAACGTTCAGAAACAACGTCTACGAGGAATGTGTCCATCTGTACTAAATACCTTTATATCTACAACGCAGGGGGAGAGCCAGACATGCTCTTCTGACCGCCTGAGGAAATGACATCAAACTAAAATAGAACAAAATTAGAGATAATTATATCTCTACAAATGTAAGGAATGAATTACATTGTTTGAAATTAGCCCCGAAAAACAGCGAGAGTTAACTTAAAACTGAGAAGTAAATGCAGCTGATGTCAGAAAGGTAGTGTCTCTTGAGTGCTTTCAAATATTTGCCCCTAATTGAAAGTAATTGGAAGTTACTAAAGGCGCAATACTATGTAACATTTTCGTTGTTTGTCACTTCAAAATGAATGCATGCTTCATATGTTTAGGTCGATATGTTTCAACACGCCAGTATAAACATCAAGACATGGTTTCACACATTAAAGGAGCCATCCAAGCTTTGATAGAGAACAGAACATGCCTACACAGTGGTTCCCAGTCCTCTACATCCATTTACACTGGGTCACCACTCTTCACAGGAGACCAAACCTATCATAACACAGCTGTGGGCGCAGACCTGCTTTGTATTCCTCGAAAAGAAAAGGGGGCAATAAGATGAGCCAATTAAAGTTGTATATCATTTTACAGGGCTTGTGTCAGGGCCTATCCCTCTGGTTCTATTGTACAGCAGGCCGATGTAGCTCTGTAATTACAACTCTTTCTTTGACAACCCGCATGATTGTTTTTCTAACACTGTATTACTTGGTTAGTACTTTCTAGTGTGCGTTATTTTTAAACTGTCAGTCTGGCCCGGCTCATCCCCCCGCCCGTCCACACGCGTCTGTTTATCATAACAATCATTAATAACTGTCACTTGCCAACATCCATAGAACAAACTCATTGCCTCATTACCATGTTGCGCCTGTGTATCGCTCACAACAGGGCCAAGCCAATTACTTTGCTGAAATGGAATCACATTAATCAAAACTTAACAAGGTGGCAAATTTAAAGATATCACATTGCAAAAGACAGCATAACTAATATGTCACTGTCATAGTTGCCGTGGAGGTATGCAACTGGGACTAAATATATCGCCTTCAGAGGAACATGAGTTTTGACGTTTTCTAAGTAATACATATTAGCCTGCAGTACACACAGCTCCCAACTCTGAGCGAATAAAGACAGAGGCAAAGATGCAAAATGTTGTGAGGGAGAAGAAAAGTGTGCAAAAAGGTAATATATTAATTTCTATTTAAAAAAAAGTCTGTTTGTGGTGTTTGAAAGGAATGGAGAAAACTTTTCAACTGTAGTTAAAGTAAGTTTTTCAAATAACTGAAATAATTTAGTTTCACTTTTTAAGAACAGAAGTGGGAGGTGCAAATAAGAGTCAAGGGGAAGTGAAACTCTAAGGAGAGTCATAGAAGGAGAAGATGGAGGGATGGACAGGAGCGGTGGAGTAGAAAAGAGGAAGGGTGTGGGGAGGGGAGGAAGCACCGAGCGTGTCTGTGAGAGGGCCAGCAGGCGGCAGTTCATCATGTCTCCCTTCACACAGACGTTTTCTTTTACACTTTAAATGATGATACTCATCAATCACCGGCTGACAGCTGCATCAAGCCAGCTGCAAACATGCAAAGGCCAGCAGTGTGAAAGCTGCTGACGCCACCCATCGCTGCATACAGGAGGAATCAGTCACTGGCCTCACCCACCATTTATCTGCTCCTGCAACACACAGACCTGCACTTCTCTCCAGCAGAGCTAGGGTAAATACAATCCATTTTAACACAAGGACCAGGGCGGAAGAGGACTTAGGCAGTAGACTCTAACTCACAGGTTTTGAGTAGGCACTTTCTCTTAGTGCAATACATTACATTGTTATAATCTCATTATCTTAAATCCTGATATTAAATGACCATCTGGTTTTTAGGTTTTGGCATGATGCTATTTATCTATATCAGAGGTGTGATATTCTCAAAGACAAAGTGTGGCCCTGGTGCCAGAGGTTATCCATACACATCTCATCCACACTACTGGTCTTGGTTCCTCCCTGTAGCAATTCTTCATTCACCTCCTCCAGCTCCCTTTATTTAGCGTTCTCACTGACTGCTCATTTGGAGCATTCAGACAGAAGAGGTTGAGCCAAACAGAGCCCAGCAGATGGATGTGAATTCAAAGTTTCCTGATCTTTAGCAGAAGTTATGGAGGGTTATCTTTGGCTGTATATCTGGGTCCTGGCAGCTCTCCCCTGGTGATGAAGGATTAAGCAGCACAGCTGTCTCTTCCCAGAATGATGCAGTGCAGTGCTCCCCAACACGACAGCATCACTTAATCTTAATGTCCGCTCCTCCAGCGCAGACGCACAGGACAAAGCCAATCAGCATCACATGCCACGGGGATGGACCCTGCTGCCTGGCCCGGGAGTCTCTCACCCTCACAGGCCGATTAATCAACTTCAGACAGCCCGGTTCAATCCCAACCACAGCTCTGCCGCTCCGATCGGGCTCTCTCTCTCCTCACACACACACACACACACACACTGCCTCTGACTGCTGTGATGTATGGAGCCGGGAGGGCTAGCATGCACCAACACTTATCAGATTGCAGTCCACATTATGCATGTCTTTGTGTTACACTGAGAGAAAAAGCTAGTGAGCAAAGAGGTGGGAGTGAAGTAAGGCGGGGGATATCGAATGCTTACACCTTATTTCTGTCACAGGCCACCTATTTGTTAGGAGATCCATGAGCTCCAATAAGGGCTTAAGGAATAATGACTACTGTTCATTTGGACAAATGACTCTTTGGGAGGTCCCTTGGTGGGATTTACATGTAGCCTTTACAGGGACCTCTACTGCGCCATGTTACCTCCTCATTTCAGCTTTAAAACCATGGACCATATCACAAGGCCACAGCAGCATCAGATAACCTTTGCTAGGACACATCAGTGCAGTTTATGGAGCCCAACAATTACCCCGCAACCACAAAAACAGACAGGGCTATAATATGTATGGCAGAATTATGCACACAAAATGCACCCCTGTGTATGTGGATGACGCAGGGCCCTGGATATGCACAGATATACAATATTAGATCCATAAGTTATTCTCAATCGTAGTCAGTCTCATTACCCACGGGCATTTCCCTGTTTCAGCCTGTGATCGAGTATGCCTGCTTCAAGTAGAATAGTGGGTTGTATACCACATTAACACATGCAGGACTCTCCAGCGTCCTATCTGAAAGGCCGCCATGATTTAGGAGAGCTAATTTAGAGCAATAAGCATTGAACACCATGAAAGCATCACGGTGCCGCTAGTATACTGTATGACCTTGAATAAGTAGTAAAGCAAGATAATGGGGTTCTTTATCTGAAGAATACTCTAATCTGTTTCCAACACAGTGCCAGCGCCTCTAAAATATGTGTGCTCATATAGTGGCTTAATAAAAGACATAAAAAGAGAGATGTTTACATTATTGTATCTCGTTTACCACTGAACTGCAATTCATTCTCCACACTGGGAGATATTGTAGAGGTCATTCAAAAGACAGAGTTGGTTTTTCATCTAATCACATGCCTGCTGATACATGTGATACAAATGTGAAGCTCATTGTAGACATAGACATAGTTCTGCCACTAACAAGGGAGCATTTGGGCAGTGTACCGGTCGTAAAAAACAAAAACAAATGCTGTGGCATGGTTTCAAAATAAACGTAACTAATAAACAATGAGGATTAGGCTATGATATTTTTATGCTTCAGGCAACAAAAGAAATTCTTGATCGACTAAAGTCTTTATTTGAACATCATTTAGTCAACTAAAATGTGGCACGGCGTGACACTGGCAAAAGCTCTCAAAACTAAACAAGACCACAACCTAATTGATAATTGCATATTTGTATAAAAAAACTCACAATTCCCGAATAAATCTCAATAATATAAATCACTATTATCTTAGATTTTGTCCATATAAATGCTTATATTCCCACTGGTGGTTGAGTGGTCTAGGTGGGAGCACATATGCCCGGCTCCATGTGCAGCCGGCCGCAGTGTTGAGTTCGAATCCTGACTCCAACAATTTACCGCATGTCCTCCCTTCTCTCATGCCCATTTCACGCTCACCTGTCCTGTATAATGAAGCCTACAGGCCTCATTACAATCCTTTAAAATATTTTTGGGGTAAACTATGAAAAAGACTAAGACTGACTGATAAACCATTGACAACTAAAGCACCAAAAGCCTACAGCCCTAATATGTTGTTTGTTAAAGATTCACCATAAAACACTTCAGCATGGTTTCAATCATATTGATTTAGTTTATAAAAAACGCATTTACAACCTAACCCTATAAATCTTAAAGAAATGTACTGTGCAGTGCACATTTGTTAAGTGGAGAATATTGGAAGACATGATTGCTTGTTTTTGCTGCGTTTAATCAAACTAATCCTACATTTCTAGTGAGATTAACTCCCTTTCTATTTACCACATGTGCGATCTTGTGGAAAGGATGAAGCCCCACAGCCTCTGTGATATAATACAGATAATATAAGTGGCAGCCTACATTATACCACACCATTACACTGTTATAGATTTCTACCTGTAGTGTGAAACCATCAATGGTCTTCTAATGATATGATGATAGAGCCCGGACATAGTTCCATTAATTCATCATTCTATATTCTCCTGCGTGACTTCTACAGGCCCTGCTAATACAGACATCATCTCCTGTCCCACGCGCGTAATAAAAGCCCTGTCACAGCCACAGCATTATTAATTAGCACTTCTCTGAGGTGAAATTCAATCAATTGCAGGGGCCTCTGATAGCTTTTAGCAGGTTATGCAAATTGAGTGTGACCAAGCCCTGCCGCAGAGTCGCTGTACCAGCGCCCACATTCATTAGCCGAACATAGGAGCTCTTCAGTCTCAGGTAGCATCAGGGAGACGAAGTTAGGGGTGGAAGGAGAAATGGGGGCATAACGCTCATTAAATTAGAATCAGACATATGGCATAAGGAGCAGAGAAGGTGACAGACCCAGCAATGACTCACCTGAGGAGCAGCACTCAGACTTATGAGATCATTGTGAAATAAAGAGCAGAGGTATTAGATATACCTAACATACGCCATTAAAATTAACAACATTAGCACGGCGATTTAGATTTATCCCATGTAAAGCTTGTAAAATGAGCTGTTTGGCTATGTAAATGGTGTAAAAGTACACTTCACTTAAAATATAATATGTGGATATGAACAGCAAATGGTTCCAAAATCTCTCTGAGGATCCTATTCATTTTTCATGTTGCTGTAAAAAGACTGTCTGGGGCAAAGCTATCAGTGCTGGACATTCATTGATCTGCGCCTTTAATGTACACGGAGCAAGGGAGAGCCCTCAGAAGTGTCATCTCAGCCTTTTCCTGCTAATGCAGTCATAAATCCTGAGGCCGGCACCCCCTCAGTCACATGTTTTCATTAGTACCATATCAGTTTTATTGAAATTACTGACATCTGCATGTTTCAATAATTGTCGAACCTGCAAAGCTGTTGTAGCAATTTTAAAGGGGGAGGCATCCGGGATCAATGGTCTGTTCTCGAGGGAGCAGAGCAGAGAGTGAATGTGGTATCGGAAAAGGCCCTGATAGATTGCGTGGTTACCCCGTGACGAAGACAAACACTTTAATCCGCTGTAAAGGGGAAGGCGAACTGTGAGATTGTTTTATACAGACATGTAAATTGCGTTGTCAAAAGCAGTCATCTTCCAGGTATGGGGCTTACCGAGAGCCACTTTAGAATGGGAAAGACAAACGCTTATCTGGCTCCACAAACCCTGGGGGGAAGCACATAACCACCTGGAGCTAGCACTCTGTTTGGGAGCACAAAACAGCATCAAATGAGCACCAGCACAAATACCTGCTGAATAAGGGGTTTGGGATTTATCAAAACTGAAAACTATGACACAAATTGTACATGCAGCGGATACGCTGTAGCTTCTTATCATTTCAGTGTAATGGGAGGCTGCAAACAGCACTGGGCCTAATAGAACATACAGGCTACAACAGCGCCTTAATGCATGTGTTCCTCCTGTTTGAATTATCTGTGCTCTATCTATGCATAATGCATTCTGGGATGGCTCCCATTATTATGGCGTAGCCAGGCCAATGAAATATCCCTAGAGTTTTCCCTGTGACACGGTCCACTAAATCAATGCAGCACTTTGATAAAGCTGTGTGTCCAGATAATAAGTTAGCAATAACTACTTGCAATCATTTCATTAGGTACAGTATAGATGATACAGTTAGGGAAATGAGAAAAAAGGTGCACTCTAAAGTTCCAAGTATTGGCTTTATAAACCAATTGTTATTATTATTGTGGTTTAACAAAGATTGTCAGAGAAACCAAAAAATGTTTCTATCCAATTTATTTTGCAATTTGAAATAAACTATGTCTCAAGACTGACAAAATGACACCTGTCCAATTAGAAACTCATATCAGTCCACTCTAAATCATAGGATAGGAACAAAGTCTATCTAGAAAGGTGTGCCGGTGAACAATGAAACACACATTAAAAAAATATGATTACATATGCTAGAATTCAACTGTTCTTCAATGAAGTATCTCGTTTTGGTCAGAGCTTTAACGCTGGCGCAAAAAGAACTCCACGTTTGTTAGTGCACTTTCATAAATGCATGTAAATTCTGATTTGAGAACATAAGGCTTTAGTTCGCTGCAGTGCCTGTGTTTTTGGATGATGTATTTGTGTGGGAGAGTGCTGTGACTGGGACTGGACTGATGAGGCTTTAGTATATCTGTCAGCCCTGGTTTGGGAGCGGAGGAGTAGGCGTACAGAAGCCACTGGCCATACATCTCTATTACACTGAATGGTCAGCGCAGTGGCCAGCTGTTTATTCTCATTAGCTCTCATGGTGGCTGTCCAAACCTGCTCTCGATGGCCCAGCACAAAGTCTTCTGTGCCCCACTTTCCGCCAGTCTCATTCGAAAGCACATCGTCACACTTGTCAACATCGGAGAATAAAATGCACACTGAAAACAACAATAGGTTTGGACATGGAGAAAGAATATACTGAAATCAATATTGACGATTGATTGTACCTTGCAGCCAGTCAATACGTCCTCCTATGGCGTATTGGAGTGTGTCCTGCCTACCTTACAATGGTGGGTTTTGAACATACCATTGGTTTTGTACATTAAAAAGCTTGTTGCTGACCAAAACAGCGAAGCAGCGGATTAGTGGACTCTTGCAGTGTGGGATATGAGAGGAAAGGCTGCTTTTTCATAGCGGTGCACAGACAGGGCTGCAGTGAGAAAAGCTAATGGCTATGATTAATGACAAAGGGCCAGAGGAGAGCCGGGACACAGGCGCTACATATATCATCCTCTCCCATCAGTCTGTGCACCTCCCAGGACCCTCTCGGCAGAGCAGGGGGGGGTGAGGGGAGGGAGACAGTTATCTACTCCGCAGCCTTTCCATGCACCAATTGCTTCTCTCTCTCTTCTCGCTGGAAAGTGGAAAAAACAAGTGACAAAGAGGTGATAAGGTGAACAAGAAAATGGCGTGTAAAATAACTGGGAGATATTCCGTGAGAGAGGGGACGGGGGGGCGTTCAGTGATCGTTCCTGATTCCAGGCAACTTGACTCTTCGCATGCCAAGGCCACATTTCCAAGGTCTTATCTGCCATATGGTCGGCCCTGTTTAGATGATTTATTAGGTGAGGAAAAGCGCACTGATAAATTTTACTGCGTTTCCCTGCATAGGCAACCCACGGTGTCAATAACAAAACTCAGTCTTTAATGAAAACTTTAAGTACAGAACAGGTTACAATCTATTTATGAGGCAGTCTGACGTTACATTACTTCTCACGCACTTGACAAAAAGGTTAGCTTTGGAGCAGGGGGCAGATCGTATCCAAATGTCAGTGGCCCTCCAGCACCCTGCATTTAGCAAGGCGCGGGTGTACGTGTGCTTAATTGAGGTGTTCAGCTGTTTACAACTCACACAAAAACAGCAAGGGTTTATTTATGACCAATTATATACAAGTGTTTTGAGTGAAGGAGCCCCATTGTGCATTCCAGCCCTTTCGATTCTAATTAGTCACTGCGTTGGGGTTTTCGTTGCACATGCCTGATTTACAGGGTGTATGCAGTGGGGGTGAGAATTAATTTCCTTTAACCAACATATGCTTCTTACTAAATGAAGACAAGCACACTGCAGAAGACTTACTACTGTAAGCTACCCTTTAACTTTGCTTTATAAGAACCCAATACTTCAGCAAGAGTAAGAGTAATGGTATAAGCTGTTGTTCTTTGATTTCAACCCAAAAGAATCTATGTCATAAATCTATAGTTGTTAGGCTCACAGTGAGGTCATTTCATCTCAAGCTCTCAATTGCTGTTTCTACAAAGCTAAAGCCCAGTGAGTTATTGGTGACTTATAAAAATGACTAATGTTAAATGGCAGAGGTGAGGACTTTGCAAATGGGTGACGTGTTAGCTATTCATTACAGAAACGGCTTGCTAAACGTGTGCCAACCACTTCCTAACAAAGACATGTTAATTTGCAACTAAAAGGAAATCCAGATCACCTCATAGATGTCATTTGCAAAGCAAGGCTGCTCCTTTGAAGTACAAATCTCCTACATTTAACAAGGTAAAGCTCAGAGGTCAAAGAGGATGAAAGGACTCATTCACAGAATGTGGGACAGTATTGGTACATTAGAACTAGGACATAGTAAAACAATGACTGAGAGGTAAGGCAAATTCAATATAACGGAACATAAAACAATATCTACAGTATAATTACTAAGAAAAGAACACAATAAAAACAACTGATGCATACGATGTAATGTCTATTCTTGTGTTTTATGATCAATGAATAACCAGCACAGTTCTACTTGTTCCCCTCTTAAAGCTTTTTGACTTATTTATGGGGACTGTGTAGCAATTAATATTGCACAGGCTGCATTGTCATTTTTCAAGCCATTTCCCTGGAAATGTTGTACACCCGGTAATGGCCCCTCTAACGCTGTAGCTGTCATGTCCTGGACAGCTGCATTTTTACAAGACAAACTCCGGCGCGTCACAGCCTTCTCTCTGTGGACTAACGTGCAGCTCATTGCCACACAATAAACATACACAAAGCCAGGCAGAGGCCAAGACCAGCAGCTGTTAATAGCTGCACACAAATCTTTGATTAATATTTCACCCCTTGTTGCCGTGCAGCTGAGCAAGTGTCACCTTCCAAATAGTGTCCCACAGAACCTATTCTTTTAGGCCCCCATGTTGCCAGGTGGGTATGATAAATCTGTTAGTGAGGTCCCCAAAACCTCATCAGGCTAATTACAATGTGGCCATGCGGCTCTGATGCATGTCCATGTCACTGCCTGTGTGCACACATGTTTAGGCTGAGCTCTGGACAGCAGCCAGGGCCGTGCTAAGAGCTGCCATGGACAAATAGAGTCCTCATATTTCAAATAAACAAATTATTATGCAGAATTTATATCACCTTGTTGTGTCAGTATCACAAAGACACCTTTGGTCCCACCTCTGGCTGAAGTCACTCCCTGGAGAACACACACTCCGGGTGTGATGCATAACAGAGTCCTGAAGTGTGAGCTCACTTGGCTGACACATGGGGGATACACTCCTGTTCCATGGACCGTTTCATTGTTTGTTGTCATAAATTGGAGAAGAAATGGGACAGAATGCACAAGTTATCATAGTAGGAGTCACGGCATAGTTTAGTAAACACACATTTAGGAGCTTGAAATAGTCCATGTGCATGTACATCCAAAGAAGAAACAATTTTAAAATATTACCAAATAGAAAAATGAACAACCTCCTCGAATCTTAATTATTCATAACACTGGTTAATACCTGGAGCACACTTGTGCACTTGATGTCAGTGCTTTTGACAGTGTGCTAATGAAGTGTTATCAATATGAACCTGTTCCTTTTCATCTGTTCCCATCGACTAAACATGACAACAGCAATAATATCATAAAGCCACATGCTTGAGAGGCAATGAGCATATGCATGTCATCCCACCAGTCCGCTTGTACATATCCTCACGCACAGCTTCTCTGTCAGCCCGCGTCTCTTCTCGAGACACACCTCACACTGGCTGCAGCACCTGTCTCTGCCATCGCTCTGTAAGGCTGCACTGACGGCTGGATGGAAAGGTGTATGTCACCTGGGGTTCCACGACAGAGAGGCTGTCAGGCCCATCACTGCCCCAGCAGGCCCGCCAATCACTGGCACACAGAGGCTCATGCTGAGACAAGGCCAGAGAACACAAGCAAACAAGACAACACTGCACAACAAATGCACTACAGCTTTACACATGCTTGTCACTCTCCTCTGAGATCTCTGCAGCTAAAGTTAAGAGCGCACAATAAACAAAGCCATCATTGTATCTGAAGACAACTCTGGTGTTCTGTCCTCAGAGGATCACACACATTTAGCTCAGCATAAGAAGCGTACGTGCAGATGGAGGGGATTGGCGCAGCATGCTCGGGCGTGTAGCAGCCGGACCAGGCTTACCATGGCATGGTGTGTCATTTTGGGTGCACTGTTGCTCAACATCAAGAGAAATCAATGGCGTCTCCACAGGGGCATAGGGTCTGTGGAATAGAGGAGCTTCTCAGGTCTGTTTGAACTCATTTTCTTTTCTGGGCGGTTGCCCCGCGCTCAGCCCCTGAGGCATCTCCCTCACAGCAGGACCTGACAGCTTGACACATTGACAGCTGCCGCTGAATGACAACTGATTTGTACAAATTTCAAGCCTTATAAATCTACCTGTCACAACAAGAGCATAAAAGAGCTCGGACCCAGCAGGTAACTCGGAAGTGGAAGGAGAGGGAGAGAAGTCAGCTTCCTCCTTCTCTGCCTCCTGACAGTCGCGTCTGACAGACAGATGAGGGACCTGCCCAAAGACAACGTCTGTCCACCATGTTCTATGTGCACCAGTCCACAGGTCTACTCGATAAACACACTTGAACAGGACATGTGTCTATTGTATGGTGATCGGCTATTATCATCTGAGAATACTAGAAAACTAGTAGTGCAGTATTTGTGTTATCCAATAATGTGTGTCCTTTTTTCATCAGCTGTTTTGGCAGACTTATGGCGAGCCAATTGCAGAGCAGTCGTAAATCATTTTGGGGAGGATAGCTTATAGCCAGATATAAACTATGAGAGACGGGGGCCGAGAAAATCAATACCAGTGACAAACAGAAAAAGCCTTTATGGTCCTAAATGAGCTGTAATACGGCATCCTTCCTCGCTATAAACAGCAGGTCGCCAATCCCTTAGTAACATAACCTGTGTGATATAAAACTGCACTGCATGTTCTCCACATTAACCATTGTCTAAATGCCAAAAGAGAGGAGTAAGTGCTGTGTAAAAGCCTGCTAGCCTCGTAATGAACCTTATATCCAGCAGGCAATTCATTAACACACAAACAAAGTCCTTCTTTCATTGGATCGAGGCCCTCTATTATGAGACAATGACAGTCAGATCAGGTGATAGGAGTACAAACATTATAGTGTCACATGCTGGATTATTGGTCTGAAAAGAATGTGCAAGTAAACATGAGTATAACATAATTAGAGATGAGCAATATTGACAAAAAAATAAATAAATGTGTCCTTGGTAAAGAAGTGCATATTCCCTATCAATTAACATACATATTTTTGAGATCCTCTCAATAACAATAATCAGATGAGGGGTTTTTTGTGTGTGTATTTGCATTTGTGTTTTCAAAATATGCTGACAATATAATATTATATATATATATATATATATATATATATATATATATATATATATGTGTGTGTGTGTATGTATGTATGTATGTATGTATGTATGTATGTATGTGTATATATATATATATATATATATATATATATATATATATATATATATTATATTGTATATCAGTATTAGCACATGTGGAAAACACAAATGCAGAGAATGGTTAAACAAATGCACATAATGTTCTGGAATAAGCAGTTAAAGCCAATTACCATTCATTGACAATACAACAATCCCTTTCCTAAACTGAGAGCTTTATTCCCTCAATGCCCCCTAATGTTTTCCCATTTGCCAGTAAGCAAAACAGTCTAATCCTCCATTTGTGTGTGCTCATCCCTGTCCTAAATGTGCCCTTCCGCGCTCTCACTCTCTTTGAGCCCTTCCCTTTGCAGAGCCGTGGAGCATGCTGTTTGCTTAAGACTTTAGCCCACTGATTTATCCCCCCGTACAGGACCAAAAAGCATGAGTTAAGATAAAGGATTATGAATGCCACTCCCTTCCAAGAAGTCAAACTGTCACAGTGATCAAAGAGGCTCACAGCTGACCCTCAGGTGTCCTTACATAGAGCACGGACCTGCCTTTTGTACAAGCATATCATCACATTGAGTTCATACAGTTCCGTATGTTTACTACATGACCATCGTGATGATTATTCAGTTAACCATTATCGTGATTCAGTCACAATTTAGAATCGTCAGTACTTACAAATATTCAAATGTGCTGTACCTGATATTTTTCCTTTTAAAAACAAAACTCACACTTTCCTTAGAAAGCTTTTTTCTGAAACCGGTCCAACTTGAAAATAATTAACAACCAAAAAAGATAATAAAAAGTGTTCAATAATGTCCTTATGCATAAATATAAAAAGTAGGTTCATTTTCATTGTTTAACTTCTCAAATACCAGCAAGTCTAAACATTTCAGGTGTCAACAAAGGAAAATATGCTGTATTTCCCATATAAAAGATGCAAAGTTCAGTTAGTTTGTACTACCTTAAAATAATAGTTTTCACTCTTCCTCTTGAAGCTATTTTAGGTCCTTTTCACCTTATTCCATACGACGTAATCCTTCTTCCGGTTGTATTAGTGAACATAGCGCCGCCGACCTTGAGAGAAAATAAGTTCTACACAGTCTAAAAAGCCGTTCTCGAGCTGCCCAGGGAATCGGTGCATTGTTGTCTTGTTTGGCACATGGATATGTGACATTGGATATTTTACACAAATCAATCTACTTTATAACATGTTTTAGCAGTGAGACTTTTTTTACGGATTTAAATGTTGTGGTCGAGGTGTCAATACTTGGGACTAATTGTAAATCCATGTAAAGTTTCACATAATTTGTTAAAATATTTTTTGTGACATCCCCAAAAGCAGAACATCATGAATAATACACTATGTTCAAGCTAGTGCATTTTAGTCTAGAATAGAGCAAAACTTACACAAGGATCACATTCATTTTTCAACATGTTTGTAGAAGTCTGCAGGTATAATACGTAATATGCATAATAAGGCCTAATGATGACTAGGTCTGTCACAATAACACATTTTGATGTGCAATATATTGTTCCTGAAAATATCACAATAAAGAATTCAACGATATTTGAACTACTTTATGCCAATGACACAATAACCTGAATATCACAATAAAGCATATTCCAAATGAGCCCCAAAAGCATTGTTCCAGCTTATATTTAATGAACAATAAGTCGATATAGTAATTATCATGACAGGCCTAATGACTACATTTATTGTTTAGTTATTTGGGGAGGGTATTTAAAAAAATCAACCTTTGCTATCTGCCAATTAAAACCATTCATATAGTGCCTTTGACTTTATCATTAGAGAGACCAACAAATACATATCGTTTGCCTCCATAAAACAAACTACAGGGGAATACAATGTTTCTGACAGCTGTTATTTACCCCAAAACAAAAGTGTGTTACAGAAACAGCCAGATGTTGTTTAGTGTGATCACAGCCGACAACAAGCGTCCTGTTATGTCTTGATAATTTGGGAACATTAGTATGACAAGCATTAGTGTTGTAAAGAAGTGAACACAAACGCAGCTACACCCTTTGGTTGCAAATTCCAAAATGGTGGCTCCAAAGGTTGGAAAAAACAGTGCTCGAATCTTTAAGCAAAGCAAATGGTTTGATTTAGGTTCAAGCATTGCACTATTCTTTTGTTGTTAAAATACAATCAAAAGTGAATGGTACAATGTTTAATTAAAAAATAGTAACATCTTATAGCCTAGTTTTAAAGATTACACAGCATGTTTGTTTGTTTGTTTGTTTGTTTGTTTGTTTGTTTTCAACTCTTTTTGCAGCTTTTTTACTGTTCACATGGACAATATTGTAAGTTTGCATACCCCCAAACCAAAAAAAAACTAAAACTAAAATCTAATATATATATATATATATATATATATATATATATATATATATATATATATATATATATATATATATATATATATATATATATATATATAATATCTATACAATCTACCAATGATCAAACAATAATGACTATGGCTAATGGCGCTGAAAGCTTGTCCTAATGCCATCTGAACCCATCTGGCCTTGGTCCTGCAGGTCGACTGCAGTTCAGCTGAGGGTCTTGTGATCGGGCAGTGGGCGGGGCCAGTGTGGGATGACGAATGGGCCAGAGGGCTGAATGCCAAAGCCATAAATCCCACCTCAGCGTGACCATACGTTCCCTATAAAGTTTATTTACATGTTCACATCGCCTCCACCACAGAAACATCTATCTTTAGGAGTTTTAAAGCAGTGCTGCAGAGGACAGAGTGTCAGGAGGGGTTTATTTTGCTTTGTTGGTCAGCTTATTTACTGATCACTCCAGTGTCTATTTTTGCCTCTGAGTGCCCTTGCACAGACAGATCCTTTATACTAGGGTTGGGATGATACCGTTTTGTCACAATTCAATCCTTATCTTGAAACAAAGGTCAAGATTTCAATATATTTTGGATTGTGTTGAGCCTCAGCAGCAGCAGCTCCTCTCCTCTTGATAAAACACACATAACTCTACTCTCCTCTATTTTGCTAATAAAGAAATTAATAAATGTAAAGGAATCTAAATTGGTTGTTTTCTGAGGAAAACTTTGAAGATGATGTCTTAAAAAAGACTGCTATTCTGCCTGAGTTGCGACGTGTGATTTACGAGCACTTTTAATTACTGGCACGTAAAACCAAAAGTGGTCTAACAGTCTTTAAAAGTTCCTAAGTTCCTAGTAAAGTTATGTAAAATAAAAAGAGACAGAAAGATAAAAAACTACCTCTGTTAGAAGTCTTTTGTTTACTTCCTCTGCCCGTGAAAGGACAGCAGGCTTAACCCTTTCCTACCGAGAGCACATGCAGCAACATGTGTGAATCAAACTCAACACACAAGTCGGACAGAACCACTAGTATTGCATTTTTCGATACTATTTTGAGAGTCATCCCATCCCTACTTCATACAAAGCTCATACAAGCTTAAAGTAGCATTTGTCACATAATTTCATCCAGATGCTTTCACCCAAACATCACACATTTACTTCACTGTAAATAGCAGTAGAAAGAATCTAAGTTGCCAAGATACTAAACAATAATACTTTGCCACCGTTTGGGTTCACAGCTTTTATCTCTTTTCTTGTGTTTTTTTGGTGAAAGGCGAGATAAATAAATAACTAACAACTACATCCTGCCATTTCACTTTCCTGCAGCCCCCTTCCACTGCTCTTTTTGATGTAGGCGCCTGTAGTGAAACCTTGTTTGGACAGCCATGGGGTGGAGCTGCCAGGCTTATAAGTCTGACACAGAACACAGGCACACACAGGGCAGCCTGCAGGGGTCCTCTCATCGGGTCGAGGGAGGGGGATCTACCACCTTAGTGGGTGAGAAAGGAACAGTATTATTACACCCCATCAAGGAAACTCCAGCTGACAATAAATCCCTGAGTGCTTTACAGAGCAGACAGTGAACATGGAAGAGTGCCACAGAGAGAGGGCTGGGGGAGGAGAGGGGAGAGAGGGGGGTTTGCCTCCAAAGGCCATAAAACCTTCAGGCTGTCATTCAAACACAGAAACCATGGCAACAGACAATGTTTGGAAATTCCACTTTTTAAGACAAATCCATACATATAACTAACTTATTATAGCTTATAAAAGATTTTATGAAGCAATTATCATTAAATCAAATCTGCTGCGTCCATCTGCTGCTCAGGAGATCTGCTAATACTCATGTCCTAAATGTATTCTGCCAGGCTCATATCACACTGAGAATTACATATCTTGATCTTATATAAAATAAAGTATGACAGTAGAAAACAATATAGTTGGACGTTTATTGCAGGCAAAATCATTACTTTAGTGTCCTGTCAGAAAAATCAGCCAACAGCTAAAAGAAAAACACAGATCTACAATAATATCTGATGATTGGGGCTAGTTCTGTGGTGGAGACAGTGCTGTATGGCCTTGTGTGAGAAAACAGGGAACATGCCTAAGTTATTACTGCAGGAAGGCAATCTGTCAAAGCCAGGCTGTTCTGGCATAGCCAATACCACTGGTGAGATCAGAGAGTCAGATTCTGCTTGCAATTACTGCTAAAGGACCTTGGATGCAGGCAGCCTGCTATCAATTATTTCCCTGGCCCAAGACACTTGGAGCTGTCAAAGCCCTACTGTCTTGTGTTTTGTAACAGAGGGCTCTGAGGCTCCAAGGAAGCCCAGTCTCTGTGACAGCACGGCCAGATAGTTTGTGTCATTAAGTGGCACTATTATGGATTCACAGAGAGCTTCATAGTATGTTTTCCTCCCACCACTCAGGCTTTATCCTGTGTACGGCACAGAGCTGGTGGCCTGCTTCTGCCTCTCACCCGGCCTGCGATGAGTGGATTAACAGTAAAACAAGAGAGACAACCAAGAGCAGTGTATTCACTGACAGCTCTGGCCAGGACATTATTGGAGGCTCAGCTCTAATCGTCACATCTCTGCCCGGGGTTTCATTGAGCTGCTGTTTAAACATGGTAGTATAATAGTCAGATCCCTGTAGAAAAGCAAATCATTACGAAGACTCTGGGTTGCCTTTAACAAAACAAATATCCTGAAAGTGATGTTTGCCACAATAATCTTTTGACAGCCAGATTGCACTGCCGACCTGTGCCTCCTTGTGGAGAATGACAGGCAGGAATAGATTAATCATTTTTCCAGAGTGTGACATTACTTTGGCTCATTCAACCAGAGACATCCCTGAGGGCAAGTCCCCAGATCACCCAGGGCTGAGCTTTGGCCCAACACACCCACATAAGCTTCTGCCAAATACCAGGGCCTTAAAAGTGAAAATCACATTCTTATGGTAAGATAATCTGCTTTAGAGATAGCTATAGAGGCGTAAGCTCAATCGGACTGAAAACCGGCATTGTGTTGTGTTTTTTTATTCTGGAGGTAAAGTGCAAACCTGACCTATAAAATAAAGTCATTAATGCTGCTCTTCCATCTTTAACAGGACTTGTGGGGGTTCAAACAAGGCTGAGGTTGCAAGTGCCGTACTAACTGTCGGGGTGAGGGTCTAGGTAAGGCGTGACTTCAGAGACAGCGTCCTCCTCAGATGTGTGCCAGAGACCAGAGTTCACGGGATGACAAGGTTACTGTCAGAAGAGGAGGTCAAGGTCGGCAACTATCCTCAGAGCAGCAGAGCATTACTATCTCCTCAGATAGTAATGCGCTGCAGCTTCGTCCTTCGACAAGAAAATGGAGCAAAACGAAGGCTGAGGCCATTTAGTGCTGTTTTTAGTGCTGTTTATGTATGTGTGTTTATTATGTGTACAAACCTCCCAAACCTGCAAAGCACACCAAAATAATAGTTCACTTTTTAGGCTTTTGCTTAAACTAAACTCGCAATGACCTAAATAAAGTCTTTATAATTTACGAATGCTGATGATCACTTCTTCAATAGCATAAAAGAAACGATAATGTAACAACAGAAATGTCAGTCAAACCCCAGTCTATTCACACGACACAGACACTGATTTTTGACACTCACAGAAACAGGTGAGAGGAATCAACTCGCCTCTATAGAATTTGTTTTCGAGGCAAATTGAAATTGAGCTTTAAAGTTGCAGTGTTGCTTATCTCTCTATTCTTCTGTGAGTTCAGTCATGCGCGGAGACGGTGCTCAGAACTTTCCTAATACACTCAATAAGATTGGGAGGCACTCACTTTGTCAGAGCTTTTGTTGAAGGTTTACAGCTTAAACCCGTTGGCCTATACACCGATGACCCCCTTTTCCCCTGCCACTAAGTTTCTCCCAACATCAAACCTGGGATTATCTTTAGATTTCCTTTTAGGTAAAAAGAAGTGCTTAAGTCCACAGCTGTGAGCCCTGACAGACAAAGGGGAGGAGGAGAGACAAGTCAGTGCATCTTAAGACTGGGTTAATGCCTGTGTCAGAACCTTTTTCTCCACATGCTAATTAGCAATAACTCTGTACACACCACCTCCACACAGCGCCCCCTTTCAGCCATGTTTAGCTCCTTCCTGCTCCGCCTCCTCAGCCCCACTCGCCTCTCACCCCGGGCTGTGCAAGTCTGAAGGGAAGCCAGCTCTGTCAACTCAAGCTCAAAGCCTATTAGCATGCTAATCCACAATAAAAGCCCGGGATCTCGCTAGCTATATTTGTCACTTCCTCCAGGTTCGATGACACAAAAGGATGCGCAGATAAACACACATAGAAGAACTGTTAAAATAAGTTTGTGTTCAAGATGATACATGCAATGGAAGGCTGTTTGTTACAACAGAATATACTTTTATTAATGATACATAAAATATTACAATTTGAAAACTACACTTTTGAGTGGTTGAGTATAAAGAATGGTCAGAAACAAATGTCCTAAATAGGGATTTTGGTTAATCAATAATCATGGATTTCAGGTCATAATAAAAATTCAGAAAATAACTAAAACGTAATGATCATGTGTTTCTAATTGAAAGTAAAAACTAAATCTAAAGTGCTTTTTTAATTATGTTTATGTTGCATTAACTTTATCGTTCAGAAAGTTTGATTCTATAAGGCTGGTCACATGCTTGAGGAATGGTACTGAATTAGACAAAGGTAATTCAAATTAACAAAGGAATTCACTGTTCTTTGGTCACGCTGTCAATAATCATGAATAATTGTAAAGTCATGATGTTTCTTCTCACAATTATCAAACCACTAAAATAGGATTTTGTGACATTCCTAGTTCTAAACAAAAACGTAACTATTTAGGCTCATTAGGATCTGAATTTCCATTCATAAAATCTGTTAACGGGCCACATGTCACTGCAAAACTGGCATAGATATGACAACTATTGCATTATGTGTGTTTCTGTCTGATCATTCTGTACAAGGCATGCTATAAATTCAAATACATCATCTATTTAGAGTCGCACTGACAAAGACGATGAGATCTAATGCAATCTGTCCAGTGGTCAGCGGTTTAAAAGGACTTCTCCTGTTTCGTGGAGAGTGCCGTGCATGCCTCGCACACAGGGGGGGATCGGGGAATATGGCTGCTGCGGTTCGTCTGCTACCATCAATCAGGCTCCAAATGGCTTCTCTGACACTACCACTACTCATTTTCCAGACTTGCCCTGTGTGGACACCATCTTAAAGAGAACAGCGCAGAAAGAAGTGGAGGGTGGGTTTTAAAGTATGGTGGAGGGAAGAAGAATAGATCTACACCCAACGACTGACTGAACGAACCAACGGAAGAGGCGAGGTTTGGGGCAATATTGACAATAATGATTAACTTATTTTTATTTATTTTTTTATCATGCTAATCCATTAGAAATTTGCAAAAATGTGCTTTTAAATACTTGGTTAGATGTCGGCAATACTGTATGCAAATAGTTTGTAAAAATACTGTGAATGCTGTTTTGAAGATATGCAAGTTTTTAATATCAAGCCTATCATTTACAGTAAAAAAAAAAAAAAAATAATATATATATATATATATATATATATATATATATATATATACACATAAATTTACAATAAGGTTAAAAAAAAAGCTTGCAATGAGTTGGTGCTGAAAATGACAGTTTTTGTAGAATATGTTGTTACTTTTAAAATAGAAGAGACAATCTACTTCTACATCCAGGTGTGCTCTGGTTGAATATTTGTGACACTCTCAAACCTAGCCTCCCCTGTCCTTCTGACAACCATCCACAGCTCTCCTCCTCCCCCTCCTCTCCCTTCAGCCCCTCCCTCCCCTTCCATGCGTACAGGCCAGACTCAAATTTACAACAACTGTCAAAGTCGGGGATGACAGATAAATTAATCTTCTCTTCATGAGTTTACATCGCAGGCATCTGGGCTGCTGATCTGGCCCCTAACAAGCGAAGGGTCTCGGCGAGCTGTCTTTTAAAGCTGATGTTTTCATGGCCAGAGATGAATTACCCTGTCACGAGGATCTATTTATACAGCAGTTAGAGGGCGGGGCACTGGATGCAGGACAGCGTGATTTCATGGGTTAAGGTCCCCTTGAAGCATCTGTTAAATCTGCTTCTGTCATACACACGTCAGCACCAGCACCATTTTGGGAAGGATCTTTGTTTTGCATTTTCTCTACACACACACACACACACACACTTATTGTTTCTCTCACTGGAGTTTAATCTGCTCTCTCCAACTAACTGATTACTGCATTCAGCCAAAAGTAAACTTCTCTTTCGATACAGGCATTGTTTGACTGGTAGAGCAAATGTAAATGTGCATTTATCTTGCCAAAGTCAAGGGTGGAGATGGAGTAAAAGCAGCAGACTTGCCCTTGTGGAGCAGGGCTCCATTATCCAGCTCAAATAAATAAAGGGACTGTGAATGTGAATGACTCACACACACACACACACACACACACAAACTTTAAATGGGCCCAACCTGAAAGACAGGTAAATTTGGACAATCAGAGCATTTCATTTACTACTCACTTCAGTGAAAGACTTTAACTGACCTGATCCTAGTGATGAAACCAAATCAAATGACTAAAAAGAATGTTTTCATATAGGCCTACAGTATTTATCTCTGTAGACCTATCCTAAAGATGTATTAGGGTTTGCTCTGTTTATCCAAAAGGCCCACTTAGAGAATTCAAATGAACTAAAAAGTAAAATTATGTACATTTCTTCGTGCATAATAATCTGAACGGTTCTATTTGATTTTATTCTAAATTCTATATTTATGAGACATGTGTTTTGTTACTTTGACAGCATGTACATGTGTGAGTTGTTTCTAGAGTTAGCCTTGTGTCAGTGCTGCCCCTGATAGCCCTGATGATGTCTCCCTCCTCTCTTTCTCTCTCTCTCTCTCTCTCTCTCTCTTTCTCTCTCTCTCTCTTCTCTCTCTCTCTCTCTCTCTCTCTCTCTCTCTCTCTCTCTCTCTCTCTCTCTCTCTCTCTTTCTCTCTCTCTGTCTCTCTCTCCTTCTCTTCTTCTCTCTCTCATTCATCTTAAAATGGATTGCTCTGTCACCTGGACTAACACTTTACTGAGAGCAGCCATCAATAGTTTTTGTCAAAAACTGCAGGCTGTGCCAGACAAGTCATCAATCACCATTTACATAAAACAAAGAGCGTTCTATGAGTGAGTGAGGCAGAGTGAGAGGCAGGTCTGCTCCAGATAAAAGCCTTGCAGGTCCACAGAGACGCTGAGCGTGCACAGGTTTACATGTGGTGTCAATCTGAAACCAATAGCTATTGGTTTGCAAACATCTAGCACTAAATCAATGAACTGCTGCAAAGGCATTTTTAAATCCTACAGTAGGTTGGAGTAGAAGAGTAAGAATGTTTAGAAATCTTTTCAAACTAAGTTCATCTAATAAACGGCATAGCATTATTCCACATGCATCTGCAGTGTGTCAGCATCCACCAGTGTTTAGACAAGTTCACAAGTCAGAGATAGGACTCTAGTCCTGATATGAAACACACGCCTCGGAGGCATGCTTAATATATGCACATATCCTGACAGCCCAAAGAAAGCAAGACTTCATTGAATTTATTTAACACAGGAAATATGCTAATGCTCCTTATAATTGTTCCTTCCCAAATCCATATTTTTCAGACAAATACAACAGAGACACTACCAATTCACAGATAATATATTCAGGAGATAGAGTTTGTTATTTTGGAAATAATGTATTGCATAAGGACTAAAAGTGGTTTCAGAAGAAACTAACAAGATTTGCTCTTACCTAAGGTTTAACTGAGGCACATGCCATCCATGTGTGCGTGTGTGCTACATTTACATGCACGCACACATAAAGAATTCAATTTGGGAACCATCATCGGAGCGCAGAGGAGAACTGGAAAGTCATATTGCTATAATGCTGCGATTATCAATCATCCTGACACTTTATTGGCTTTATCACTGTACATACCATTAAAATGATGTCTGGCCCAGATTGTCAGGGGGCAAACATTACACAGGCCAGGATTAAAATGCACATCCAAACACCTTCACTCTGCAGCTGAGATTGCACAGGCCTATAGGCAGCCAACTGGGGATGTGCTGTCAGAGGAGACATGGCGTCAACAAGGAGCTGGGCTGACGAGAACAACGATAATGTCACATTCAGGAAATGCACAGCATTTCCTCGGTTTATCACACGCCTGAGTCAGTCAATGCTCTAAAAGAGTGATAGCAAATGAGAGGAACAAACATCTATTCATCTCCCCTCAAACTCCTAATCAGACATCATTGGCAAACTCTGCACTGCTAAGACACACAACAAGCTTAGCACTATTGAAAAAGCATATTAGTACACCCACATGGTATAAATTTGATCAAAAAATCTGTAAGGAAAGCAAATATCTATATTTCAAAGGATCTAGACAGTTACAGGCTTGTTAATGGGCATTTAAATGCTAGTGCTGCAGCCAAGCTGGCACACAGAGGCATAAAGCAAAGAAATGTGTCTTTCTGAAACCCTTCATCAACAGCATGTAAGGCAAGGAGACAGCAACTACGTTTTCAAATCCTTTGTTTAAATATTATTTATTCCAAAAAAATAAGACAATATAAAAAAATGTAAAAATTGCCTTTGAAGGAAACAAAAGCACTGACCATCAAACTAAAACTTCTATTTAAAAAATGAAATTTAAATAATAAATAAGTATTTGGTTTGTCACGTTTACGATCTTTGGCTAGACATTGAACTACAAAAATGGCTCCCTGATTGTCCCAATCCTATGTCAAATGAATGTAAAATAATGAAGTAGTAGTTTGTCAGAGTTGTGCTCATGTGCCAGACTCCTAATGAAGTGTCACAGGAGATGCTCCTGACAGCGGTGAGACTGTGGCAGACAGCAGTCCTTCTGCACACTCTGAAGCGTGTCACAAAAGGCTAGGGACAGCACTGTTCTCATTAATCTCCCAATACAGAAAATGAATAGGCTCAGTGGGCCCGACATTTTTGTTCTCTCATAAAGTGAAACACAGAGGAGCTCAGAATGAATCTCCACACATTATGAAAGCTATTATCTTCAGCTGCCAGTCTGAGTGAGAGGGAAGAGAGAGCAGGTAATCCAAAACTAATGGGCAGAATGAGAGGTGCAAAGAAGTAGGGGACTGGGTCACATCACTGTGTCTCTGACTCTCTGCTTCAATTACTGACAGACACTCCCCAATATGGCACCGGACTGAAAAATGAGAAATATTCACATTTTTGATTGAATGGTATTAACTTCTGACTAGGTAAACGAAAATTGGAGGTGGTTTCAGTTTTGACAAAGTATTACAGCTGACAGAATATTGAACTGATCATAAGACACAGACGGTCTGGATTATGGCATGGTCAAAATTAAATACTCTTGTTGTGTGTCATGAAAGAAAAAGATGTATTACCAAAAGTAGGTGAATTGACACTTACAAAAATATATATGAAACTCCTCAAATCATTAGTCATCCAGTCGGCGTTTGAATGAGTTGTGTTGGGTTTGACAACAGAGAGTAGTTTATCAGCAGCCTGTCATAGGAGACACAATCCCTGTAATACCTTTAGCACTGTTGGACACCTAACCACCACACACATCCATCAGCACAGGCCAACACAAGGTCACTGCACTATACATGTCCTGAGTATCATATTACATCACAGTATCATGGGGAAAAGGGCGCAGACAAATTACAATTGATAATATGCAGATTTGTGTTATGGTGTAGTGAGTTCAAGAGTTTGCTTTTGGATTTTCCCCCTGCATTACCATATAATCAATAGGGACAACTAACAAGACATTATCCTATTCTTGAAGACCACCAATACACTCTAAAACTGACAAAAACTCTACTTCCTGCCCAAACCGTTGCCTTTGCTGTGAGCTGTATGCATATATCCACACTTGCATCACCCCTACCCCATGAGGGCTTTAGTGATACTGGGCCTTTTTTTGGCTTCGGGATATTCTTTCAATTCTGGGTACCTCAAGCATCCTGCACTGACTCTTCCACTTCAAAACAGCAAGCTCATAAAATAATCAGGAGGACTGTCTGACATGTGTCCCCGTGCCCTGATGGCATGCCAACACCAAAGACCAACATTGATTTTCTGTAACGCGGGCTCGGATTAGCCCTCTGCAGGGATTAGCTGCCTGTGCAGGGCCTCGGGGTTCGCAATAAAACTAATAATTAATTTAAACAGTCGGCCCTATGGAAGGATACACTCACTCCGCGATCGCAGCATGGCAGGAATGGGTGTGTTGACTGACGGCCTGTCTGGCTCGCCATAAAACAGCGGCTGTGGATGTGCCTGTCACTTGTCTGTGCTACATATATTCAAATATGAGGAGTAACATCCAGTCCACACAGTAATATGACTTTATGAACTTTTGACCGGTAGACTTATTTACACAGGACAATATGCAGCATGAAGAGGAGGTATAGACAGGCCTGTCATGATAACAAGCTTTGAAATGTGATTTTCTTTTTTTTCAGAAATTTTCAGGGTAAATGATAATATTGAAACTACATTATGGGCGCAAAATCCTTACTTAGTACTTAGAATCTGAGTCATAGAAGTTACTTAATCAACCATCTAATGCTCACATCTTATCATACTACATGTACAACATGCTTGGGAGTAGATAGATTGCAAAGCCATTGATATGGAATAATTTTGTTGGGAAATTCCAAACAAAAAGTATGCTATTTTATTTATTTATTTATACAGGGAAAACCCAATGAGAAAAGTTCTCTTTTTCATGGGTACCCTGTTAAAACGCAACACAAACATTAATAATAATAACATAACATAATAATTATTGATTTGGCTTCTCAAAATTCAGAGAAATCTACTCTATTTTTCCTTTTTATTATTTATTGCTATTACTCAGATTTAGCACTGCAGCTTAGCCTTTCTCGTATCTGTTAATATATAATATATAATATCTGTTATGGACACTGTCCTGAAGCATTAGCTCTGCCCCCACCCTCTCAGATCTCTCTCACCTGATCAAATGCAGGTGCACTGGAGGCCTGTGGTTCCTGTGGTTCCTCGCTGCAGCATCTCTATTTGTTGATCTTCATTTATATTTTTTACTTGTGTGTAAGTTTAAGTAACATTTGTTTTGTAGTACATTTAATTATTTGTAAAATAAATATGATTTATTCTTTTTGAACTCCTCACCACGCTCGAGTGTACTTGTTATTGTGCCATCTTCCTGGATGTCACAGCACATAACAATATCCAAAAGAAGATTGTTCACCATCTGAACATGTGGTTAGTTTTGGCAATATCTACTACATCAATGCTTCATGTATAAGACGCTACCTCAGCATACAATAGAGTTGTGCCTAATTGCTTCACAGCACTATACATACTATATACTATACTAGTGAAACACAGTGTTATTTGTGTTTACCAGTACAAAATAATTAAAACATCTCATCTTCTTCATTGCAGTGTCCACAAGCCCGTCCTCCCTCTCTGTGCCAGACCGGGCTGCCATGGGCCGAGAAGGTGCAGGGATTTGAGCTGGTGTTGGCGGGCTTTGATCTGTCTGACACTCAAACGGCCCTCAGATCACTGTGGCAGACCCGGCTGGGCCTCTCTGCCTGTATACACACACTCTGCCCGGGGAGGATAGCCTGCCCTCCTACCATCTCCCACTCCTCTCCTTTCTCCCTTCTTCTTCCTCCTCCTGCTCACTCTCTTCCTCTGCTGTTTGGTCTTTTCAAACATCTGAGTGCAGGCGTGTAGTGAGCTTTGGAGCACCCAGGGACCCCGGGATCCAGACAGTGGAGCAAATAAAGAAAACTCCAGCGTGCCCTGAGTACAAACGCTCTCTCACCATTATCACTGGGGAGCTGCTCTTAAACATCCCCAAACGCATGGAGGGCCAGAGCGCATCACACTTCACTCTAGTTCAAATAATCACTAAGGCTAAACTAACGTGTTACCAGCATTGGACTCACTGGTGTAAGATCTTAGGAGGACATCCAGCTATGCATATACTGTAGACTCTTATAGTCTTTCAGCTCAAACATGTCAGGAGCAGAGACATGAAACACACTGTCACTGTTTCGTATCTCAATATGTCCCTGGGTGCAAAGTGAGGCAACAGCGTATGATGTCTTGCAGCCTGCCGGACCATTAAAACACATTTTCATGCTGATGGATGTCAGATGTAGCCTTTAAAAACCCGGTATGTAATTCATTTCTCGACTTTACAGATCTCAAAACTTTCTCCAAGTGCTTTGCTAATAATGAAACAAGCAAACTTAACTATAAAAGGAAACGCAAAAACAAAAAACGTGATGAAAAGACAAAGGACCTTGCTTCCTGTCTAGACGGATCAGTTTCCGAATAGGAGACAGACTGAGTGAAAACTGTGAGAGGCGAGTATATGTTTATCTCAAATGCAAACAGGAAATGAGATACAACCGTGATGAGAATGTGGCACAGCTGTCCAGCCCAGAAGATGTATAAAGACAGAGTAAAACCACTGCAACTTCCACATTAACTGTTAACCGGCCGCACTATAGCATTTCAAGCACCAGAACAATATTTTCCCTGATTCCCAATTCTAACCTGATAGTAGTGCGGAGACAGTCCTAAACAAAATAAACATATTAACTGATTCAAATATGTTACGAATGATCACTATTGATGCAAATTCAGTGTTTCTTGTATTCCATGTACATATTAAACCTTTACCGATATCCTGAACCGATACTCGATCCGTATGAACCAGTATCAGTGCCTCTCTCCAGTATTATCTGGTCCACATACTGGGATACAAAAACGATTCCAGCAGGCTTTATGGAGCAAAAGCTATGACTTCTAATGCATTTGAAAGGATTTATTATTTCCCTGACATTATTTATCGTGTAGTCCTTAAACCCCAGAGCACAGCTAACTGCAATCATCTCTGAACTCTGGCTCCCATACACTGGGGTCTGTCTTCACTTTTCACCCTTGGGTCCTTTAGGAAAGACTGGGTGATTGAAAGCCATGAAGCAACCATACCAGAGGACGTTCCTTTGTTCCTCTTCCAAAACAGACTCCAAAACCTTTCCTTTTTTTCCATCTGGGATTGTGCCAGGGGAAGTAGAAGTATAGCTGCCCCTCTGCTAGCTTTCTCCTTTAATATGTTTCATGCCTTCCAGTTGCTTACATCACCAATCTGTGAGATGGGCTGAACATAAACACTGCTTGAATTATGGACTAAGAGAGACACAGGTTGTAGTTCAAACATAAGTTGGCATCCGCTTTGCCTTTTCCCCGTAAAACGTTCAAATGGACAGATTCTAATCGCTGGCAGGGTTCCTAAATGACTTTGCATGTGTTGCCGATTTCAAAGTTGAGGAAAAGAATCCAAAATGTTCCCCTGTCGTCAGCTTCAAGTAGCAGCCTTGTTATTGACAGCTAAATGCCAGACCTAATCGTCCTCCTCTTAATGTTCACTTAAAAATGCACACCCTCATGTCAAAACCAGAGCACATATTAACGCTCCCAAATTGTCTACTTACTAAACATGTCACTGATAAATTATACATCTGACTCCTTCCTCTCTCATATTTACATGGCTTTTCGGCAAAATTTGTGTTTTAGCCGTAAAGTATTTAACAAGTGTTTAAATATGCACAAAAATCAACATCATAGCCTTACAGTAAGATGTTTACGCAATATCAAAAGACTTTGATATGTCCATCAAAATGAGTAAGACATACAGGCAGTTTGTTTTTCCATCGCCAAAACAGAAAAATACAGTGTGTCCACTTGGGCCCTATCAGGTCCAATCATAAAGATCCATCAAAGGCAGTGCACTCTGCTAAAACGCTAAGGAAACATATTGTAGATTTTAAGACCCTTTTTATTCAGCCAGACTGTGTACTAAAACTAATTGGATTTCTGTCAATGGAAAATATATATCCCTGGGACTGCTTTGAACTCAATAGCTTTGACTATCCGACTGTGCATGAGGGAGTGGGACCTCGCCACATGCCAAGCACCGGGAGGAAAATTAAATCGGTGGTCAACATAAAATATTAAAATAGCAAAGTATTGAATTTTTGAAAAATGATGTCAAGGTTGCTCATTATGGCCAGCAAGGCAGTGAATTAAGCTATACTTAGTGGGTGATAATTGAAATCATAGCTGTAGTCATTACCAATGACAACTTTCTAAATAATACCTCATAAATCCCCACTTTTAAGCGGGTCAGTGCCACAGCTGCTGAAAAATAGAAAGTAGGAAAACAAAATATCTTTTCCTTGCCTCCCCACCCCTCTTCTGCCCCTTTCTTCTCTCTCGTCTCCTCTCACTCACTTTCTCTGGGAGCCAATAAAATGTCAGCTTTTATTCTCCTCCTCCAACGCACTGGCTACATGTCAGCAGGACCTTCTAAAGCTCTGCCACTGCCAGCTGAAGGCCTGTAAATCTCTGTGTCAGAGGCACGCCATCCATCTCGGGATATACAATAAAAAATGTGACGCAGTCATAAAAGAAATGGCAACACTGGCCAGTATATATAATTTGAACAAAAGGAACATAAAGATGTTCCGTTCTATTCTCAATGCAAGGCCTTGAGATGGCCCAGGAAGAGAGCAGACTGAGGAATGTCCCAAGTCCTAACAGATTATTCTTCTCCCATCACTGAGCTTTTGTTGTGTTTTACACAGATACTAACTCATGGTCCATATTTCAGCAAGAGGAGAGCAACTTTAAGCTCAAGGTTCAAAGAAGGCTTGTCCAGCTGTCTTTTTAAACTGTGTTTTACAATTAAGAGATGGGGATCGCAAACCATTGGGGAAGCACCAGGAATGGCATGTTTAATTTAATTTGAAAATCAATCTATTACTTTCCTGTAAATTGGGAAAGAAAAATAAAATACAACAAATTGAAGGGGTCCAACAAACTATCAACAACCCCATAAGTATATGTGCGCCTGTGTGGCCCGAACCTCAAGAAAATGAAACTATATCAAGCCCGATAGATAGGAGATGGGATTTTCCTATACATAATACCTACACCATTACCACACAAGCACATGCGCGCACACACCTTTAGGCTCAGTTAAGTGATTTGAGGACTTCATAGTGCCAGTGTTTTACCTCTCCTCTCCTCACTGACACTTTATCTGCATACGGCATCTCAGCAGATTGAACACTTAGGCGAGACAATGACAGGCTCTCTACTCGTTGTCACTTCTCATTCTCGGCCCAGTGTGAGCGCCTCTTGCTGGGATCTCCACCCTCACATCAAACACCTCAGCCTACCTCGCCGGGCTAGAAAAGGACTATTTGATGTGTATGACACTCATTTGTCAATTAGCAGGCCTTTTCCTGTGTTGACATGCAGCCACTTGAAAGATAGCGCGGCGCCTGTGACGAATTAAGAAAGACAGATGAGTGAGACTTGATCGGCACAGTAATACTATAATGTTCTTTAGATATGAATATAAAATGACACAGCTGACAGGCCATACAAGGTTTTATTTCATTTCTCGGTGTACCAGGCCTCCCTACTTTGTCTTCTTTGTTCTCTTTTCATCAGACTACTTACATCTCATTTTGACAGCCGGGCGACATTTAGAGCACTTTCATTTTAAAATGTGAGTTAGCATACTTGATTTGTCATTAAAATGCAAAATGCCTGCCATCACTAACATAGCCCGGGAGCATGGAGATCCTCTCAGACGTACCCTGTCATATGTCTACAGCACATACAGATATACAGGTAGCACACTAATGTCTACAATACTAAAGGATGGCAACAGTGTCCCCTTACCTTACGCAAGTATATTGAACTGTAGGGCTCTGAATAATAAGACTCCTCATACAAAATGTTAATAATTATGTGGACAAAACAGACTCTAAAACACATGCAAAAAATATATTTTAAAAACAAAGATCATTATCAAACCAAAATTATCATTATTAAATCAAAATGAATGAAAATCATTCAGATTTTCATCAATCATATACTTTATTTGTAGATACTTTCAATCTAGAAACCTTCCGTCAGTATATTTCAAGATTTTAGATGATAATGTACACTAAAGAAACAAATGTGTGTTTCTAAAACCAATGCATGAACATAATTTGTCCACATGACCAGCTTATTGAGAGAGCAACTGCTGCTTCCATTTTTTCTGAAATATAGAAATACTTAGTCCTATGGATATATCAATGCAGTATTAAAAATACAGTATCACAACATGTTGCAATATTGATAAGTCACAACCCTGCAAAAACTACATTCTATTCATGTATATGTTACAAAAATAACCATATAGTTTCATAACAGATCAAAGATTGGCTTTGGCTATGCAATGCCACTATTTCTTTACCAAAATGCCATGAATGTGAGATGGCTATCACTACTCTGTTCTGACAGCCCTCATGTCCATGTGTTGTGCTAACTCTGCATGTAACAGAGGCCGACATCCCCGACACGGAGGGGAACGGTGTCAACAGAGCACAGGGCCCTTCACTCCAGCACGCACACACCTGAACTGAAACAAAGTGGGCAGCACGTCACCATCTCCGCGGCAACCAGGTCCCAGAGAGCCACACTGGAGCACGCGCTGATGAGACAGGCTGACAATGCCGGGTAGAGCTTGGGCCGTGACAGGCTGCTAGCATCATTTCATCCTGCCATTACCTGCCCAGCCACTCACTGTTATGCCCACACAAACACGGGCAAACATGCACACAAAGAGTTAGACAAGAGCGACACAAGAGCCAATGCCTTCCTTCTCGTTGCCACTTTTCAGGGTGCTGGATACATGTTGTCACGCTAGCTGACAGAGATACGCATATTAGCCGCCCTATAACCTGGCCATGTCTTTTTCATCCAAACAATATCAAGCGCTGTATATATGATGCACGCGACAGTCCACTCTTTCCTCATATCTGTATAGATGTAGGATGGCACTGGAATGAGGTCATGGTGTCAATAAACATGTCAACAGCAACAAAAAAAACATTCTTGAAGGTTGGAGCCAGGATGGCCATGCTAATAGGTAAAGAAGCAAACAAATTCCCACGTTAACTAGTGGAAATATTGTTGTATTAAAAACGATATCTGCTTTTCATAACTGACTTATGAAAACGGCAATTGCGGTTTATCTTTGGCCTGTAAAGTGCATTCTTATGGCGTTCATGTCGAGCCGCTTATTGAATTTCACAGTTTCACCCACTGCTGACCTCCCAACACTGTCACGTAAGCAGACAGCACGGGAGAGGAGTTTATGAGAGGAGGGCCGAGGCTCGGAATGGATGTATAGTGTGCATGACCAGGTCACTGCAGTGTAAGGACAGCTGGGTGGAGGCTACTCCATCTGGGCAGACATTATAATCACAATTATTTGGCTCAAAATTGAAACAGAGGTGTAGCTCCGTATACGTTTGACTAATAATTGTGACATAATAGATTAGAAAAGTGGCAGAACAAAAGCACAAATAATTTTGAACAAACGTCGATTCACTCTTAGAACTGCTGTTGTGATTTTGGGCATTACAAAAATCAATTGAATTCATAGTATTTTCAATTCAAAAATGTAATTGAATGTAGTAGTAATCTTGATTTTTATTTGATTAATCGTACAATCCTACTTTAGAGGCATTGTGAGCTCAAAGTGTAGTTGTAAATGCACAAAGGACAAGATATTGTAGCTAAACAAAATTGAAAAATAACTATTTGGTGCAATTAAATATACACAATTCTGAGTTCTTCCAAAGGAGTCAGTCTATTTTTGTTGTGACTAAATAAATATAAAATAAAATTGTAGTCACGCTAATGTGGTACTAATCTCGGCTTCTTTTACCTCTCATTTTGTTTTAATTTGACACTGTTATTAGAAGGGAATTCATTATTCATACTTACCGATATTTGAACAAGCTTTCATGACACAAACACCTTGTTATTGCATAGTCCAAGACAGAGAAATGTACTGTATGTGTTTCCATTCCATTAAATATGTGTAGTCGTCATATCCTACACTATAGAATATCCTTAGTGCCCCTTTGTCAGACTTCACACAAACAAACAAACTTGAAGTACTTAATAATAATGTAAACCCCGTTTCACCCCCATGACAGCAGAACCGGTCCCGTTACAAACAAACATTAGATTAGCTTAATGTCAATCTTAACTCTGTCTGCAGACGACTTTCATTTTGATTCAACTCTCTATCTGTGTAAGAGATGTATTAAGAATGATGGAACAGAGCATTTCCCCACCAGCAAAACCCTCAATCAATAGCCCACTGACACAACCCCCTAATGATTTAAGCGCCCCTTCTTCACTGCACCTCTGCCCACACCCGACTTTGATGTTGGGTAATGATATCTGACATGTGAGATTAACTGGAGAGAAAATTAGTAATGAATTAGTAATATCGGACTTATAAATATTTGATTCCTAAACATCAAGTTCTTAATGTGACAGGTTCAAGGGCAAGAAACATAATGGCAGCCTTGATCTTCACCAAACCAACACGCACAGGGTCTGTTTCAGTTAGTCTTCATGAGGAGGGAAATGTAACATGCCTAATAGTCTCACTGCAGTCTGACTCACCTGCCCCAATGAAAAAGACTACAACTACATCGTAAAAACTCATATTTGACACTGATATTTGACTAGTAACTTGTCTTTTACCTCCCTGTATTTCACAGCATTGGGTCCGATGACGGGCAGAACTGATGTCAACGTCTTAGTGTTGATTTTGATACTAAGGAATAGGCTAAAGCTCGATATTACCATGAGTTTGAAATATTAGGTCTGGTAAATGTCACGATCATTATAAAACTGTTCAGGAAGGGTCAAATTAAGTGTTTGTCAGATTTTGTTTCAGTATCAATACTTGTTCAAATGAGTATGTACTCGTTTTAGTATCGATTAGAATCAGATTTTTGATACTTTTGACAACCATACAATATAAATGTTTATTCCCCCAATGACTACAATCAGATCATAATTTGAGATCCGATAGAAACGTTTTAAAAAGTGTAAATGTCTTGCACAAAAAGTGAAGGGAAGGTCAAATTAAACACAAAAAGAGCATATAAGTCAAATAATTCCTATATTATACTGTAGACAATATATTGCCCACACCTAACAATGTATGATTATGTCAAGTTTAAATCGTGTAGCTGAGGTCTCCACATCACCGTCACAGACAGCTGCCTGAAGATGACAAATTTCAACCAAAAACTGCCTGGGTGTCTATTGAGACAGCTTCACGGCCTTGACAGTCGTGAAAAGGGCTTCAGAAACAAAAGCACCTTAAAACCATCATCTTTCCCCTTTTACTTGCCAGATCAACTGTGCCCGTCCTGCTATTGAAGAGACAGCCCCCTATGAAGCAGCTGCCACGAGGTGTTCCTTCATGTCCTGACAGGGGAATCTATTCTTCTATTTGCCCCAAATTAGCATGTCACATTTATCGATCACACCTTTTATCTTGCCCCGGCGTGGCACCAGCCTTCCCCATAAACTCATTCTACTCTTTGAAGTGCTCAAGACACTTTGACCACCTACAGAGCAGGAGCACCTTCAATTATACCTATATCTGTCAGACAGTCAGGGAGAATTAAGGGAGATATCAAACGACAAACTTACTTAAACTCTGTTGAACCAGCAGTGACACACGGAGAGAAAGACTAGTTTAGTATTATTAGATATAAGGATACACTATTTTTAGACTCCAAATGTAATCTCAGAAAATGCAACTGTGATTCCCTCATAGTAGTTGTATAGAAACAGGCCCCGTCCTTACCTGAGCTGGTTGAAGCTCAAGTCCAGCCGCTTTGCAAAGTGTCCATATGTTTCCCCGATGTAGTCTGGAATTTCCTTGCTGTCATTTCCGATGTAGGAAATCTAAAAAGACAGACGATTGAGTATTGAAGCGCTATAACACAGTAGTACACATTTACTTATTCTTCTGGAGTTTAGATGACATTCTATAGGTCTGTAAAGTGGAACTGAAATGGGAAAAGGCAAACAAATAAAGATTCTGAATGTGTTGTTTTTGTGATGTGGTTGGACATATATAGTGGCTAATAAAAATAATAATTCATCATTCATTGTGTATAAAGACTAACGTACCTGATACTGAATTAAGTATTAGTGATTCCTTTCCATCTGTGTGGGCAGTAATATTATATTTGTAATACACTACAAAACAAAACAATGTTGTTTGAATAGAAAAAAAAGAAAACAGTGAAATGCAGCTTCTTATCAGTTGAACAAATTGAACATTGCATTGAAAACCTTAGCCACACTCTCCCGTACACAGCGGGTAATAAGAGTCTGGTATCAAACAGAAGACACTGAGGTTGAAGGAGGAACAACTGAACCGAAAGTCACGCGTCAGCTCGTCACATGACACGGTGATGGTCGTCAAAAGCACTTTCTATTGTCTATATTTGAACGCCAAAAACAGTGAGTTGCGTGAAAAGCGCGTGGGCACCTTGTCAAACTTGTTGGAAACTTACTTGCGTGCCGTTGAGCGCGATGCTGCCTGCCATAAGTTCACAGAAGAGTGACAACGCGCTGCTCGCTTTCCGACCCACTTCTGGCGTTAGGAATCCCACTTCACCCACACGTCCCGCATACGATACGTGTGTGTGTGTGTGTATTGTGCTCGCTCTTTCCCGGCTACTTTCACAGATCGAGCGTGTTATAGCAAATACCGAACTGCCCTTACGGTTTCCGCGTGCCGATTGTGTCAGCTGATCCCTCTGATATGCGGAAACACATGGCTCAAGCGCTTGTTATTGATAAGGTGATGCGGACTGTCTCCTGACACAGAGGGACCTTGTCAGATTTCCCCTTTGGCTCTGTGGGGAGACGGTGAGAATGAGCATGAGTGTATTAAGTGGTATATTGAGAGAGTTTGACAAATCTAAGTTTAAAGAACTTACTTACTGTACTCTTGTTTCTCGCCTGATTTGTCCGTATTGACGTCGCATATTCCACAACGCCACACCTAAAATAAAGTCAGTTTTGAACAAAGTACAACTTTAAATACTCACAATATACTTCTTACTGTACTTCTTACTACTTCTTACTTCATACTTCTTGCTGTTTTCTGCCTCACACACTCACAAGGGTTTTGCGGAGTGTCTACAGAGCCGCGAAACTGCCATGTTATTTTGTGCCGCGGCTCCTGAAACTGCCGGGCTATTTGACCGCGCCGGGTTAGGGTTAGGTCTTGGGGTCAGGGTTAGGGTCAGGGTTAGGCATGAGGCTATATGGCCGTGCCGCGGCTCCCGAAACTGCCGGGCTATTTGACCGCGCCGGGTTAGGGTTAGGTCTTGGGGTTAGGGTTAAGGTTAGGGTTAGGAATGAGGCTATATGGCCGTGCCGCGGCTCCTGAAACTGCTGGGCTATTTGACCTTATAAAGTTTAGGCTTGTTCACGCGCGTCTCAGTGGTTATTTCATTAGTGCCAGCTGCGCCTAAGTGTTTCCATGGGCAACAACGCACGCGCTTGCTCGCATTACGTGCTTATTACACTAAACATAAGTTAGACCACTTTGCAATAGGCTACGTAGGTTTTGGAGCTGACTGTACTTGAGTTGCAAAAAAAAACTTTTACAAATTGAATTGACCCAACCTTTCATAACAGGGTCAGTGACAAAAGAAAATAAAAATACAGTCATCTTTTTTCAAATTATTTGAAATGTGTAGCCTCTTTGCAATAAGTTCCAAAGATCTGTTCCTCTTTCATCATTGCTATTATGCATAGTCAAAATACAGACACTACAATCTGTTACCTTGGGAATAACTATCAATTATTCATGTTTTATTAACTTTTTCCCAAATATGTAATTAAACCCCAGATGCCAGGCTATATAATTGCGTTACAATATGTTGTGCTAATGAGAATGAGTCAATGACTACTTTTAGAAACTGTTAGAAGTGTTAGTTTTAGAAAGCAGACACTGGCGCTAATTTACTCTGTTACATGTACCTAACTTTTTTCTCTTTTCGGCGCGAATACTTAAATAGACATGAGGAGGACATGCAGCAAATTGTCTGAACATGTATTCAAACTCACGACGCTGTGTCCGGCTGCTCATCAAGTTTAACCACCGGGCCACAGTGAGTAACGTTCTCACTAAATGATACAGAGTAGCCTTTGTATACTACTTATACTCCTAGTTAGAGTTAAAGTGTTGATTACCCTTTCCACTGTGCGTAAGCAAGTGAACAGTGGAAACTATTGTTGTGTCCTTAAGCAAGACACTTCACCCACATTTCCTCGTATGATTCTGGTGTGTGTGCGTAAATTTTGGTGGTCGGAGGGGCTGATGGCACAGATTGGCAGCCTCACTTCACGTCAGAATGCCCCAGGGCAGCTTTAGCTACATAGTACCGCCACCGAGTGTGGAGTGAATGAATAATGCTATTTGAAGTACTTTACTTTACTTCATGAAAGGCAATATATAAATCAAATGATTAATTAGCAATTCATCAATTTATGTTGACGATATGATATGATTTGAACATTTTTGTTTCTTACACGGCTCCTTCAGACAGGATTTAGTTTCTGTCAATTTAATGGTCTATTCTTATAATTTGAAGGCTTTGGCCTTCAAATTATAAATCCGAACTTACTACATAGCAGTTGTATAGTTTCTCCAAATACTTGTCTTTTACTTGAGTAATTTCTGCTTTACTTCTACTTGAGTAATATTATTTGGAAGCACCTTTACTCTTTGTTTTGGCCCCTCTACCCACCTGTAAGGCTGTATTGAAGTGTGTGTTTTTTTTCAATTGCAATTTCAGTCAAACACTTCCATATCATCTTCAACATCAGTTTCGCAAAGCTCTATTGAAGTTGTGCATATTCCAGAGACCATCCTGAGCGCTTCCTGGTTGGATGACGTCACTAGCTCCTCCCACTCGCTGAACAGCTCACTCGCCCCTGGACAGAGGAGAGAGAGAGACGAGCAGGGAGGAGACGCGCGCATGGCTTCAGTCTGCTGGGCTCCTTGCGGTTCTGCACATGCATTTCATGAAATGTACTGAATTAGATTGACTCTAGGGACCAAACTTTTTAGCAACTATGCATCTCTCTTTTTACGCTTTCAATGACATGTTTCGCGCCGGATTTTTATTTGTATTTATATTTGTTAATTTGTTTTGCAATGCTGTGAAGGTACTGTTGGTACACGGACTTTGCTGTAAACCTGTCCTTCCTGCTTGGACTTTCAAACTGTCTCGTGCATGCGTTTATTATCATTTTTAAAACTTGTATTGACTTAATATTAGCTTTCTCTTATTTTTACTTGACTAATGGAAAAAATATGTCGGAATTACTCATGTTTAAGTAAAGTTTAAAGTAATTAGAACTTTCTGCAATTCCTAAAATTGTTACAAAACAACCCAAATATTTAATCAAAAATAAATGTATTATCAACTAGCCTTGTCTTTTTCTTTATTTATTTTTAATGGAGATACTAAATCAGTTTAATCAGGAGGTTTGGATCTCACACATAACAATATAATTCTCTCCTGAGTACTTCACGAGATGTAAATAGTTATTTGCATGCAAGGGGTGATTCATAAAAATGTCAGAGTTATAAAACATAGGGTGATATTAAAACTTTCTATTTGAATATCTTGAATTATGTTGCAAAATTGTGTTCCCATTTAAGGGGAATGCCGAGTATTTTGGTGTCTGCTGCAGGAGCCCATTCGTCATATGGACAATAAAGAGGGTTTTCGCCTGACACTGAAAATTTATCGTTGCCCTTCTTTGCCCTAATAACTCACATATTGTGTCACGGACTGACAGGCCTTGCACAAAAAAGCAAGCCTGTTATCAATCACACTCTTTGCATATTGTTCCCTTTTTTACTGCCAGACAAAACGGTGCGAGCAGTTGGAGCCTCTACGCGCAGATTTTTGAGAAATATTGGCAATATAAAAAATGAAACAGTAGGGCTTCAGAAAATAAATGTTGGTTGTTAATATTTAAAAATGCTAACTAAATTGAGCCAGATATTAAGAGTAAAAAAACTCAAATAAATAGCATACATACACTTGTTAAATAAAGGCCTGATTATGCGTTCATGGAGTGCTAGTTTACGCACATAGTTTATATATATATGTGTGCATATATTTATTTATTTTTTATTTAATAAAATGTTTGCGTGGCAGCTGTCCACTCCAGGATTTCTTGCTCTCCAACTTGACCTGTCAAAAAGATTACCACAGAAAGAGATTAATGACAGAGGCGGGTTGCAATAATAATCGTTTTGTTTGATGTGACAACTGTGATAGGCGTTGATTTACTTACAAACTGATGGGCTTTTAATTGAGCGCCTCCATCCCGATTGAGATGAAAGGAAAACCACATTGAAAAGCTGCCCGATTGCCCCGGAGCCTCAATACTGATTAGCCATCTCAGCGGTGAATAGTTCAAGGCATTTTCAACTTCTTTTCTCCGCGGCCTGACACCCCATTCCTCTTCTTTTCTTTTGCTCAGTGCGCTTTGCTAGCTCCTAAAGGAAATAAATCATTTTCATTGTATGTAAATAAAATCGAACTGGCATGGATATAAAATGTCTGGGGTTCTTTTTGTGCGGGTCTTTGTTGTTCTGGTTCTAGATGACAGTGTGCCCGAGGCACATGACACGTTTGGACAGACGCGTTTAGGATAAATGTTCTGTTTGGAGTGACTCGTTACGCACCCTCTTAGGTTTTGGTTCCAGTGAATTTAATTGTAGTCAATAACAGAATATGTATGTTTAATATATTGTTTATAGTTTGTTTAATAAAGACATATTTCCTTAGTTAAGGGTTTCTTTTAAGTCTCCGCTTCACCCGGGGCTCTTTCCTAACGGGATAATAAGCGACCGGAGCAAGTATTTGAGCACCTTTTAGCACTTAACATGTGAGCGCCACTGTCTGCAAGTTATTAAAATTTCATCATGTGTCCAGTCACCTCCCGGTGCTCTATGAAGAGATCAAATGTAGACCATTGGTTGCTGTAAAAACTCTCAGAGAAAAGCCATATTGTTTCGTAGTCATCGCAAGATCTTTTGTCGATCCGACTCGAAATTAAATCTGAACTGGAAGATTTTTTTCCCCTTAAAACTTGTGTCTCCGGCTGAACCCCTTTTTTCCCATTTGTTCTCTTCCCACAGTCACACTGGCATGTAATCAGCCACAGTGGCTGACATAAATCAAGCCACGGATTGACAGTGTCTGACAAATAACTGATTGATTGCGGTGGAGCAGAATTGACACTTGATGGAGGGGTGGAGACAGAAATAGAAGGGCGGTGTATATTATACTGAAAACATGTGACATTCACATCCCTCCATCACTACATTGGTCTATTCCTGTCAACGCTTGTCTGTTTAGGGAATTCAAGCTGAAGCGGTTGGTCTTATGTTTGCCGATGCAGAAAAGTACCACATCTTGGTCGTGCGTAAAGGCGCGTCAGAGTGCGCTTTTAACAGTGAGATTACCACCGACCGTTTTGATTTGATGTATGCTATACATACGTATATCTTACATATATATATACGCATACCTATACATTTAGTTATAATATAGTATGCAGACGTGTGGAAACACAATGGCATAGTGTAATTCTCACTGGGCACGCGTCGCTGGAAGAATTCCCAAAAATGTAACTGCTGGAAACAGATGAAGTAAATAGCCTTTAATATATCTTTGCTGTTCAGACAATGCTAAGGACAAAGTGAAGTGAAGCTCTATAAGCTTCAGCCCGACCTCAACTTTAAAAAGTGCGAGCGTTCCCAGCAACCAGAGTATATTCGCATATCTCCTCCCCCGAGCTGTCAAAATAGAGGCGCTTACAAAGAGGAGAACGTCACATCCCCTTGACCCTCCAATCACCTCAGGGTCCCATTTGATTGGAAGGCGGCAAAGGCTTTAATCTCGGACTAATTCAGCTGCTTTTGAAGTGAACATTTCGAGCAGTTCGGTCTTCGGGAGTACAGAGCGAGGAGCTACAGACAGACGCACACGCGGAACAGCGCTCATGGTGCAGACGCAACCTCGGATCTGCGATAGCCTCTCGCGCTCTCTCAGTAGCAGCGTCTCTCTCCTTCACCACTAGGATTTACTTGTTTTCCAGCCTTTTCAACCCGTTTCGTGCCCGAGAGAGAAGCTTGAGAAGCGTTTTGGCTTTCTTGATGAATCTGACAATAGGGTCGACGTTTAATTTCCTGACTAGTGGGACATGAGCACATCGCCACCGGCGTCTATTCTGAAAAACAGCGATATTTGTGTAGTCTGGGAAAGGAGCAGTTCACGGGATAGTGGCTCGGCGAGCACCAAGCCCTTTCTCCACTCCGCACCTCCTTCTGACCCACTACGGCAAGCGAACAGACTTCCCATCAAGATTTTGAAAATGCTTACCGCACGCTCGGGACACATTTTGCACCCGGAGTATCTGCAGCCTTTGCCTTCCACCCCCGTCAGTCCCATCGAGGTACGAGCCACTACTGTGTTTATTATACTTTGCCTATTGACTATTTACGCGCAGTGATATAGTAGTTATTTCATACCCGTTTTAAGGGGAATTAAACTCCTGTGTTTTAAATATCTATAATTGATAGTATAGGCGTAAAAGTAGTTGGCAAGTTTGGGCATTATTTGAATGTTATGGTTTTGTCGTGCGTAAAGGTAATGTCGAAAGTGTATTTAGAAATACGTTGAAAGTGTAGTGTGCCCGTAGATCTTATTTTCTGACAGTTTTGTTTTATTTCATTTACAGTTAGATGCCAAGAAAAGTCCGCTGGCACTTCTGGCACAGACGTGCTCTCAGATCGGCAAACCGGACCCACCGCCTTCTTCTAAATTATCCTCGTCGCAAAATGGATCTAGTGAGAAGGAATCTAAATCTGGCCCTTTGAAACTCAGCGACATCGGTGTGGATGACAAATCTAGTTTCAAACCATACTCCAAGCCTTCAGACAAGAAGGACTCGTCTTCTGGCGTCTCGGGAGAGAAGTCTGGTTTCCGAGTGCCGAGCGCCACCTGCCAGCCGTTTACGCCGCGGACAGGCAGCCCCAACTCCAGCACTTCAGCTTCTCCCATGCCGGCAGAGGGCAAGTGCGGGGAGCGGGACGACAAGAAAGAGGGTGATTCGCATAAAAATGGCTCCACGGACAGCTCAGGCACCACGAGCCACAGTCGGATAAGTGTAAGTTGTGGTGGAATAAACGTGGAGGTGAACCAGCACCAGGAGACGACGCCAGGCTCTAAAAACACTTCCTCCTCGGAGTCCCCTTCTGTAACTTCTGTGTCCTCTGCGTCTGTACTCGGGTCAGGACTTGTAGCCCCCGTTTCTCCATACAAACCAGGACAAACAGTTTTCCCCTTGCCCCCTGCTGGCATGACATATCCGGGGAGTTTGGCCGGGGCCTATGCGGGCTATCCTCAGCACTTTCTGCCTCACGGTGGTAGTCTAATGAACGCACAGCTCGCAAGCTCCCTGGGCTGCAGCAAGGCCGGCTCCAGCCCGCTGGCCGGGGCCTCCCCACCCTCCATCATGTCGGCCAGCCTGTGCAGAGACCCTTACTGCCTTAGCTATCACTGTGCCAGTCACTTGGCGGGCGCAGCTGGGGCATCGTGCACGCACGACGCCGCAGCAGCAGCGAACGCTCTTAAGTCCAGCTATCCCCTCATGTACCCCACGCACACCATCCACGGCGTCCACTCCTCCGCGCCCTCTTTTAGCGGGCACCCCCTGTACCCATACGGCTTCATGCTGCCCAATGACCCCCTCCCGCACGTGTGTAACTGGGTTTCAGCTAACGGACCGTGTGACAAGCGCTTCTCCAGCTCCGAGGAGCTGCTGGGCCACCTACGGACTCACACTGCTTTCACCGGGGCTGACAAGCTTATGTCAGGTTATCCCGGCTCCTCGTCTTTGGCCAGCGCTGCAGCAGCGGCCATGGCCTGTCACATGCACATGCCTCCCTCTGGGCCCCCTGGGAGCCCCGGGACTCTTGCTCTGAGGAGTCCACACCACGCGTTAGGACTGAGCAGCCGCTATCATCCCTACTCCAAAAGTCCCCTGCCCAACCCCGGTGGCCCCGTGCCCGTGCCCGCAGCCTCTGGTCCCTACTATTCCCCTTACGCACTGTACGGCCACCAGAGATTGACCACAGCGTCTGCGCTGGGATATCAGTGACTCTAAAGTTTATATAAGATGCAAATATAAAGACGTTTCTATGAACTGCGTTAAACGGGGCAGGATCCGTGGACTTGGTGTATTTATTTATATGTCGGTTTAAAGTGAGCGAGAATAGCTGCAAACGGATCAAGCAATTCAAAGTGCATTATGTTGAGCTGAACTCTAGGAAAAGTCAAACACACACGGTAGATACTAATTCAAATAGGGTCATCATTTCGATGTTCATTTGAAATTGCTATGATTGTATTTGTTCTTATTTAATGTCTCATGGAAAAGAAAATAATTTACATGCATGTTTGTTTCTTAAAACACAAATTGTCCACATTTTAAATTGCAGTTATTTTTCAGATGTAAACCTTGAAAAGAGAATTGGTATTTTTTTGTATGTATTCTGGAAAAATAACAAACGATTCTGTTCCATATTTCAGTGTGACTCATTTTCTCACGTACATTATTCACCTTGACTATATATATTTTAAATTATTCAGCACCATAAGAACTGGCCTTTTAGTTTGTGTAAAACTAATTTCAGCTCCATCAAAGGCTTGGGTTTCCTTTTTCTCATCTAAAATGTGCCAAAGAATGAAACGCTGTTTGCATTTTAAATAGAGCTCAGGTGTTTCGTGATGAATTCTTGTTTGAAACCATCCATGGTTTGTGAGTGTAATGCGCTCTTGAACCCGCAGCTAGTATTAATTACTTTAATATGACCTTATGTCAACTGCGGTTATTTAGCGCAAATTTGGACAAATGCGTTTTCAGCTAATAATCTGTGTTTTGTAAATTCCAGAGAGTGAAAAAGCCCAGATACAAATAGAGAATATTATGTTTTATTAATGGGTAAATTATGAGGACAATTGTTGATTGATAAAAATAAATAAAAAATAATGTATCAAACAGTCTGGCCTTGAATACAATACATAATTTCTAGTGTTATTAATATTTTATTGCATTTTTAAATATTCACACTTAACAATTCACTCTCTACACGACTTGCACGTAGATATTTAAAGAAGCATTAAAACTATTTTAGTCAATCAACTTTGAGTATATTTATAATAATACAATTCGGGCCTGTAAATGTAATTCTTTTGAATATGTTAAGAGTGTGTGCGGAGTGTTTGCGCCGGGGCAGGCGCAAACAAACTATAACACACTATAACACACAGAATTGCCTACAGAAGTTGATCAAAGGCGATTTCACTGTTAATAAAATCACTTATTTTTAATTTTATTTCAATAATTAAATAGCAACTCTGTGGTCTGCAACAAATAGGTTTGGGTCCTTTATCGCACAATACAAATAAGTCTAATTTAACTTGATGATTCTCAAATATGATTGGCGTCAACAGACGCTTATTTAATTATTCAATTATCCAAAATAATGTTGAAGTGGACTTTTGACGCACAGCAATGGCTTCTTCTTGTCGCAGTTGACCCAGCTGCGTTCCACTGTTCTTATCAGAAACATCTCCTCAGGTACACCGTGCTTTGTCCACGGCCCAGCAGTTAGTCAAATGAAACAAACTCCTCTCGTGGTGCGTAGAGGGCCCACACGCGTCCTAAACTGATGTAATGACGGTGAAAGGGAGCAATTTCCATTTTTACCCACATCATGGTGGCTGTGCGCGGAGGTCCCCGGTGGAAGGCAATTTATCATGTGCCCCTCCCCCTGGCCCTGTCAGCGGAGGAACAGGCAGGCACATGTGCGCATGAATTAGGCAGCCCGGCTCTCCCTCCTTCTCTCCCATCTCTCCCCCTCCCACTGTGGGGATGTGACACACTGCACAGAAAGTACACATTCACTTTGTCCATCAAGGCGAAGAGGCGTGGAGACTGAAGATTTTAGCAGTCCAAAAAGGGTTTCCAACACTCACATTAGTTGGGATTAAAAGGCCAAAATTGAATTGCACAGGCCTCATTAAAAGAGCTTAAACTGTCAAAAGAAGTATTGGGTTATTTAGAATACACACACATACAAAATGATAGTATATACTTAAACTACTCATTCAGTATTAACTTTCAATATCCATTCAGTATTAAGAGTTTTGTTCATGCATTTTATTGAATAGGGCCAAAAAAGAATCCAAAATTAATGTAGGCCATATTTATCTTCTTTTTTGTTGTTGTGTAGTTTTAGAAAAAGATTGGCTTTTAGATTAAATGCCACAATGATAGAACAAAGTTTATACAAATTCAACCTTTCCAACATAAATGAGAAGTTGTAGAAAAAGGTTCAGTTATAGTCATAAATGAGAAGCTTTGTTTGGCACATCTCTGGATTGTTGTGTACTGGATGCTGTGTATGAGATCTCCACCAATTTCTCCGAAACAACAAATCCAAAATGGCAAAACATAGTTTACTACAAAGTCATAAAACTAAAGAACAGTGAGAATGTACACAAGCGTTGCCCAAAGGTGCGCTGACCATTTTGGATTTGCGGATCCCCTTGCAGCAAGACATCTGTGGGAGGTTGAGCCCAGGACGTGAGTCACCCTCAGCCCATCCTCGGACCATCCTCAGCCCTGCACAACTACCACCACCGGAGCTGTCATTAGAGGGTGTGTGGCACAATAAAGAGACATAGCATCATCTTCACAGGCAAGTCTATAGTTCCGCAACAGCTGTGTCAATAAGGGTTGCTATGAAGTCCTTGTGACTCCAAAGCGATTATTAACTTTGATGCACTGTATGTGTGGTCATCATGGTGATAATTACAATACAATAAGCCTAACATACTTTTACGGACTACGACAGTCTGAGGACTACGAAACGTCTGAGGAATAAAGTCTGGCGGTAATGCAACACTCGGATGCCAACCGCCATAAAACAACAACAACAACAACAATAAGCCTAACAACAAGAGTCCTATCAATAATAAAGGATATGATGTTTCCGGGGTGTGAATTATATTTTTACAATTCCTTTTTTATTTCCGTAGCTGCTCTGTCATTCTCTGTCAAAGTAACAGTATTTGTATTGACAAAACTTTGAAGTACTATGGCTGTGCTTCAGCAGTAGTAACTGTACAACAGTAGTAAACTATATATATTTTTAAACAGCCCTAACAGCTAACTGCCGTCATCTGAGTTATTTATGGTTATATAGGCTGTAGAGGTGTCCGCTGCTTTGTGATTGCAGTAATGAAGTCATAAAATGAACAGCATGAGACAAAGCAGCCACTCGGGGGAAATGTGTGCTAAATTTCCTTGTTACCACTCGGATTAGAAAACAACATTCAATATGGTCATCTATTACTAACTTCAGATGTGGGTGCAAAATATTAGAAAAAACAATCCTAATTATGGCTTATTTATATATATATATATATATATATATATATATATATATATATATATATATACATTTTAATCTTTAAAAATAAAATAATATAAGTTATGTATATCATTTATTTATGTTTAAAGAAAAAAACATTTTTTTATTCATGATAAGCCTTGATTCTTGGTTTAGTTTTTATTTTAACGGAGATTGACAAATACATTAAAGCATGAACATGTTTGTTTCAATGTCACTGAAATTATTGTGTCAAAAATTATAATCTAACATGGCAATAATAGCAATATTGCCCTACTTAACATTCATAACGCTCATCGCAATAATTTCCACTATTGTGCTGCATCTCTTGCCAATTTCACAACATGTACTGTACACCCCATTGGCCATAGACATTTCATATTTAAAATGTACACGTTTATATTGCATTGCTTTTGTAGAGGAAATGTAATAGTAGCATTAAAATAATGCAAGATGTGTCTTGAGCCACATGTGTGATTGTAAAGCAGCACATACTGTATCTTACTATCAAGAAGACTGTTGAAAAAAGGTATGCAAACATTTTTGAATTTAGAAAGGATGCAGTGACATATTTGGACATTAGGGGTCTCACACGGCAGACAGCAAATTCAAATATAAAATAAACAATGTCATACAGTATTAGGAGTTTTTTAACTTAGAAGACAATTCAGTAATCCTTAACAACATACTTTGACTGAACGTTCAAACGAAAAGGTATAAACACATGTCCATATTTTCAACTTTCCTTATTTTATTAAATGTAATTGCATTATTTTGATCATGGGTTACCACATAGCTGATAAGTTAGACCAGTGAGCCTTTAAACTCTAGATATTTTGTTTCCAGAAGTGCAGGCTAGCTAAACCAGGCTGAGTTCCATGCATTTGTAGAAATTAAAGCATCACTCCAGTTTAGAACATTATTTAGTAACAAAAATCCATATTGCTCAGCAGCTTAACCGTGAAACCACATTTCAGAGAGACTGGTTTTAGAATATACTCCCAACTGAGCTCCAATCAGAGTCATTAGCTTCTCAAAAGTCTACGCCAATCCGGACAGGAATCCTTCGGAGTCTTCCCTCGTTCACGCGGTTATACCCTTCTCACTGATTTACAAATGGAGAGTGCTCATCCAGGTGATGTGGGAGAAGTGGCGTGTTGATCTATCCGCGCCACTCAAACCTCCAGCCTGTACGGCGCTCGCTCGCGGTTAGACAACCTAATTGAGGTCATTTCTGTCTGCTTTGGCGACGTACGGTGCGCCGGGGTGTTTTAGCGCGCGGGTAATTTGGCCATTTTGGGATTCTGACAAAGAATATATTATGGAAATGCACCCTTATTCCACGCACCTTAATGGAGTGTGTTGGAGTGGAGTGCGGGCTGACGAGGTTGCTGTCTGTCACTGATAAATGCAAAAAAGTGCCCGAAATGTCACTAGCAGGCTCGGCTTGGTAGAACTGTGTCTTCATTGGAAATCTGCAAAGTACAAACACAAGGTTAGCCTAATGGTATAAAGCAGCATGAATACAATATACAGTTTATGTTTTCTCTGTGTGGCTCAGCAGACTTACTTGATAGTAAGAAGGTCCTGGGTTCATTTTCTGGTTCAAATGGGGCCTTTCTCTGTTATGTTCTCTTATGTTCTGTCCATTTTTGGTTGGCTTTCCTCTTTGTTGCATGTAAAATAGGCAAATCCTTCATCTACTGTGGCTACTTCAGACCATGAAGCTAGCTTAAGCGCTGGACACTGGCTGCCCACTGCTCCTGACAGGTGGCCCATTTTTATACAAATAGGTTCGATACTCAATCCTGATTTTGATACTACAATGATAAAATACAATGCAAAGTAGTGATATCGCAATACTGGCTAACATGCTGCATCAAACTAAATATATTGTTGTTATTAAAAGGCTGCTTTTTATTCATGATTATACTTACATAATTGTACATAATTATGCCTAAATTAGCCTGGAGGAAGTCTCAGTTTTGTCTCTGTGAAGTATTCTATGTCGGCTTAGTTTACTATGAATACATTTGTTTTAATATCACTGAAATGTTGGAGTAAAAACACTTGGCCGGACTCTTTGTGAAGCTGAGACTGTAATTGTTGCCACTCTGTAAGTGGGAACAAGCTCAGCCCAGAGGAGAATATGATTTAAATCTCCTCTTTTGTTGTTTCGACAATTCCTTTCTCCAAGCTGAAGCTAATTTAGCCAAAAAAGAGTTTTAGGGACTTAGTAATAAAGTTTAAAAAAAAGTTGGAATCCATATTAAAAAAAGTCCTATTAAATCTTTTAATTTAGTAATATTTTTGATTGTGTGTTTGGAGTACAAACTGACCTTGATTCATCCCAGAATGTTTGATTGGATTTAAAATGAGTGGGTTACAGCTTTTTTTTAAAAATATTTTAATATTGAATATTTCAGAATATAATAATAAGATGAATTGTTGTTATTATTATTTTAGACAAAATACTAATGTTCAGCATAAATTAGTATTTGTTTCTCTCTGTCATCAAATGGTCTTATACTAGTTCTGATAAAGCTTGCTTGTAAATGTTTAAACATTTCGTTTACCTTATAGCTGCCCTCTTTGGTTCCTGCTCTGAATAAAGCCAGATGATGTGTCACTGGGCCTTGTACATGATCGTACAAGTGCATGACATGTTTTTCATATGGGTGTGGGCCAACAATTATGATGACGCAGAGTAGGTTTACTACAGTAAACACATGAGACTGCAGTGGCAAAGGAAGTTGGATGGTAAGTATTATTTTATAATTATTTTAATGCACACTTGTAGATATAAAATGCAACGGTGGGTCTCTTTAAAAGCTACTTTCACACTACTATTCGTGGTTTAATCCTGGTCTAGTCCAGGTTTAATTCTGGGGTTAGTCCCACTTTAGTCTCATTTTGATGTGGTGTTTGTGCAGTCAATGAGTCCCAAGTCTACTACTGAAGCTGAATGTTTAGTGGGGGTGTGCCAAAATATAGAAATATTAATATATCGTGTGATATAAAATACTTTGTGACCGCACTAAAATGTTGTTTCTTAACAAAAATGGTAGTGATTAAAATGTGTGTATTTCATTTTAAGTTTGTGCAGGTCGTGGTTTAACAAAGAAAAATCTTGTTAAAATGTATTGGGTTCTTAAAAAAATGTGATATATAGCAATATATCGATTATCGCATGTATCGCATAATCGTGATATTATCGTATTGTGAGCCGTGTTTCGCATCATACCGTGAGGGACCCGATGATTCCCATGATGCCCTAATGTTAAGAAGGCAGTCTCCATTGAAAAGTACATTACTGTACTAATACTGACAGAAGATTTAATTCAAGACGCTTGTTACAACAATATGTAGTTACATCATTTACACTGTTCAGCTGATGAAGGGGGATTTTAAAATGTAAATGACACGGCCCCGTTTCATGTTTAAAAAAAATCACACATGATTTTCAGTGTATATTTCAAATGACACAAAATTTGTACACAAATCCTGTTTGAAAGATGATCACATAGCTATGACGTTGTGGTAGCAATCTTGTGCAACAGTATGCTATATTGTGTGTTTTAAGAATAGCAGACAACTTTGATAGTTAGTGACTATACAGTTTGTGAACCTAATTGAAAATAGAAGATTACTACTGACCTATTCAGTACCACAATGTACAATGTGCAAGTACATTTTATAAATATTATATATAAGTGCAGAATTGTTTAAACAAACAATTCTGCACTTATATATAATAATATAATAATATATAATACCCCTTGACTGGAAAATTACCACTGCAAGTTTTTTTGACAATTCTCTTTTAAATATTCAATACATCTCTTCATACGTTTCTATTCCTCAAAGGTATGAAACCCATATTCTTGCATCCCATTCTGCAACAGTGCAGTCCTTATTCGCAGCGATAACAATGTACTTTGTGTTGGAATGCCATAGTTCATCTGAGTGAACAGCCTAATAGAGCACCTGCACACCACGGAGCTGTGTAGCCACGAGGCATGCTGCCCTCAGAGCAAAGGTACAACTCCAACAGACTTCTTCTTGAGTAGAGAAACTAGCTCTTAAAAGTGTGATTATGCAGTCCACCTACGCGTGAGTCAAACCAGTGAGTGTAGCAAGCACATGCATATTCTCTGATTTTCAAAGTTGTCTGTGAACTTAAGTGTCAGGAGATAGTTCTGAAAGAGTGCACTAGCTGGAAATTAGACACAAAACTTCGGAACATTTCTAAGCTTGTTTTGGTGTTGATACTGAGCCCAGGTATTTCAATGCCACTGCCTTGTTTTCATCACACATTAACTACATGTAACTTATCTAATTAGCGCCTATATGAAACGGAGCCCTCTCATGGATGACTTATGATTATACGCTGCTCGCTAATTTGACACTCTTTTGACATACTATTATGATCAATAAATTGGGCCTGTGTGATTTGCTTGCAGTGCCGTTTGAAGCCTTATATGACTTTAATAATCACTTCTCATCTTACTCATTATAATGTAGCACATTTGTGTAGGTTATTAACTGATGGTATATCTATTGTAGTGCTTGGAAACATACTGTACACTCAATATCTATTATTATTCAACTGAAGACATGGGACAACAAGTAGACACGTAATTGATATTTGCTTGCGTCTGTGCCGGGGTAACGCAGCTATAGCTTGTGTATCTTTTTCTCAAGTCGTTGTCGCCTTATGTAGAGGATTAAATACGTGAGTAATATAGAATAAAGTGATCTCCAAAGCAAAATATGTAAGAAAGAAACTATTATCAGACACATTCAAATGGAAAACATGTATTTGTTGAGTGTTTTTCCATGTCAATTCGATATATAATGAACATAATTAATTTGACACAAGGTAGAGAATAAATCAAGTATTTTGGATTGTGTAACTACACGTATCATACAGTTTAATTTGTTTAATTTCTATCTACAAACTTTTGATACAAACCCATCATGCTCCATCTCTCCCAATGTTTTTGTAAATTGTTCCTTTCAGTAGCACACGATGATATGAATCCACAGTATATTTATATGACGGCACACTTACCTCTACTCATCATTATCAGACTTCTACCTCTTAAGACCCTAAAGTTTCCATTGGCGGCACAGAACTGCACACTCCACTCTGATATTCTCCAGAGTTTCCTGGTCGAAGCCAAGCGTGAAGAAAAACCTGCAATATATAACACTTTGGTGATTTATGAGCGCTATATTTATCACGTTGATATAAACTATTCAACTATTACCAGCTTCCACATTACACCGGCAATTCATTGATGTCAGTGGACCACAACAATCCCAGCGCACTACATCTGCAAAGCCTAACAAAAATCACTTTACCATAAGACTTTCAATAGAGACTTCTCCCAGGATATAAAAAGCCAAGTGGGGGGACATTTCTCTCCTCATCCACATTCTTTAAGCGATGATGCTGCGATGTATCACGCATTGATCGAAGGCATTTGGGTCGGAGTGCCCGTGTTAAGGAGGGAGCGCTGAAGACTAATGGCCCAGTCCAGGGAGACAAATTGGGGCAGACGTACGGAAACACAGCCCCAGGAAATATGGCTCCTCTCACATCACCTTTATTGCTTTAATGCATTTTAGTGTTAAATGTGAAATTGAACCTCAAATTACCTGCAATCTATTTGTTTTCCCTTTTGGCTGTTTGGTTTGTTAGTTATTATAGTGCAAAGGGGATGGAGTGGAAATAATATCAGGAAAAGGGCTATATGCTGAAAGTACAATATTATTTTCAGTGAGTTCAGGTGGATTCTTTTCAGTTGTTGTTGCAAAGCTGGTTCCATTTTGATAATAATTTTAGATTTACTATTTTCTGTGGGACTGTTTTTTTAATTGACGTGATTATTTAATGTTTTTTTTTTTTTTTTAATATAATCCTACAGTGAGAATGTGTAAGGAGAGGACACCTTAAGCTTTATTTGTGTGTTTAGTATTAAGTTCAAACACACATAGATCATCTAAAACACCCAGAAATCTAACCCTTCATTGTTTTGTTTTGTTTTGTTCTGACTTTGTTTAAAATGTAAAAAATCTAAAATTAATATTTAATCAAACAAAAGTATATTCTTGTTATGACTGAATAAAAAGTAAACTGTCACATATATTTACTGGAGTTGTCTTGTTTTTGCAGAATTTCCACAAAACACATTAATTACTTGAATTACCGTCATAAATAGAAACAAGCTTCAGTCAAAAAACTAAAATCCCCCAAAAAGACAGCATATCAAACGTGCTCTACCTGATTTTTAAATGTAAAAAAATTAAATCTGTCTTGTCCCAGCTCAAATATAGCTCTTAAGGTGAAAATGAGACTGCAGCACATTGTGTCTACATCAATTAGAGTGTTTTATTCTGGGCAAAGCAGGAGCACTAGCTTAGATTTTGAAATTCCATGGTGGTTGAGTACACTTTTAGTCCTGGCTTACCTTAACATTGTGTCCACTTGTCAGCTGACCACACGTTCTGACAGTTGAAGATCTGCTGTAGTTGTCTTTCCCTGAGGCGACCCACAGATGTACAAGTCTCACACAGACAGTCCCTGACAGCAGGAAGGGTCGCCTCCATGGTTCAAACCTGAAAACACACAGCATTTAAGGTGAGTTTTGGGGTCAAGAAAAATACATGTACACAGCAAAAAGAATGGACTTTGTACAGAAAACAACTTATATTTTACACTTGGAGAAAAAGTAAGATTGGATGGTCTTATTGTTTTTTTTAAAGAAGGAGAAATACTATAATTTGATATTAATATTATGGATTATGAATTCCATTACAAAAGTGCTGCATGCTAATTGACTGATATAGAATCCTGTGTTTAGTTCGGAGTTTGAAACCATTGTAAGTTGTCTTGCCTTGTGAAAATGTGTACATTGATGGTAACAGAATCCAACCGTCTGGTGAATCATGATGAATGTTTTTCACTAAAGATCAAAGAGATCGTACCATGACACGTAACTTGTATAGTATGCCACGGTAATAGAAGAGTTAGGAGGCCTTATAATTTGAGTCCCTGAGTGGGAGTGAGCAAACATGCATCCTTCACCAGAGCACAGATGAGATTACATCCAAGATCTTTATGTGACATGTGCTTTTCAGAGTGGGTTTCACTCCTGTGTGACCCGAGGTGAAAGCGCTTTTGTTGTGACAGTCACCGGCTGAAGTGCTCCCCCTATAGACACAATGTATAAGTCAACTGTCAGCAGCACGCAGGAGAACACACAGATGTCTCTTATGTGCAACTCTGTAATGGTGACATAAGTTGGCTGAATACGAGCTTTAAATATTAAAAAGTGAAGCAGCACACATGACCCGCTAAAGCACACACGCCGCACGCTCCCCAAGTCAATCAAAAAATAAACAGATGAAATCGACTGAAAAAGATGGAAAAAGTGTCACGGGGATGATTCTCGGCACAAAGAAACAGGGGAAGACAAGTGAAGGGATCTTTTGAAACCATAGGTAAATAAGAGGAATCAGGCGTGGAACATCCAGGTAATAACTGATGTTATGACTTGGCATTTGCTCTGACATGCATTTGAGACAGGAACATTAAAAGATATCCACCATTTGACAGGTATCACAGTTCCCCCAGGCAAGAAGGATTCTCATTTTGATGAGTGTGTCAGTCACCGTGAAGCCTGTCGACAAGCTAGATTTCAAGCACTGACGTTCAGGAATAACTCTTGCCTCAAAAAAAATTACAAATGGAATATTTGAGCAGCTCAGAAAGGCGTGATAATGGCAACACACAAAAAAGTATTCAGCAGCAGAGAAATTTACTAACCCTTCCCCAAATAAGGGTCATAAATTGCTTTAAGTTGGCATCCTGTTTATGTGAGGCTGATCATATTTTTTCCATTTCAAACGCATTGGAGAGTTGTTCTGTTTGCCTCATTGAAATAACAATGTGGAAACTCAAAACCACAGGAGCTGGTGTAAACAGTTGCTGTGCATTTTGAAAATTCCCCAAATGGATCATTCATAATCAAGTGGCATAAATGAGTTGTGACTGAAACTGACAGGACTGCAGAGAGATGGAAGACAACACAGGGTTTAAATGCCATGCTCCACAGCCAGAATGAATAGTCAGTCTGTGCGCGTTTTTCAGGCCTCCACGTTCACTCTATGACACTTACTCTGATTTACAGCGTTCTCCAGAGAAATCAGTCACAAGGATATGGCTGCGTGTGCTTTAATGCTTGTTGTATACACCTGCTTGTCTTTAAAATGTTCTGCAGGAGTACGGCCGCGTGTCTGGATAGCCTGATTAATAATAAACTGCTCGCTGTAGTGTGCGTGGTGTATAAAGGCCCAGTGTCTGGACCATAGCTAATAGGCTTCATCTGATGCATTGTGTAAAAATAGAGTTTCTCTGAATGTTGATGGATGGTTTGTTCACATGGGAGTGCCATTATCGGATCTGAATGGCTCTGTTTGTGGCCAATGTTTGCTAATGTCTGTTCTTTATCTTTATATTATGTTAAATGACAAAACCGCAGGATATCATAATTATATGTCATTTATACTTTATTATTATGGACATTACCAACCAAAATCTATTATATACAAGCCATTTCATTGAATATTGTGTGCATCTGCTTTTGAATAAGAAACCGGACACGCAAACTATTATTAATAATGATTGTTCATACTGTGGTGCACCTGCTCTCACATGAAGTGTCAGTTGATAAGTGACAGCTGCTTTGCAGTACTACAGTACAATATTTCATAGAAGGAGAACATTTGTTCTGTGAATTTGGAGTTTAGATTCCAGTGTTTAGATGGCAGGAAATTATGTTTGCTCTGTGCTTTTGAATTGATTCTACGCACGTCCAAACAACAAATTAAATTCACAGTTCAAGTTTACGGACACACCACTCATAAGAAAACTTTAGTTTTGATTGTACAACACAAGAGTAGTCTTAACACTGTATGTTAACAAAACCATTGTATTCTCTTGTTTTGAAACGTAAACAATAGTGTCAGAAAACAGTGTTGCCAGATAAAAGATCATGTTTAGCCTTTATAGTGCTTGTGAAATAGCATTCAAAGCGCTTTACAACAAGAAACCTCTCACTCATTCAGTTGTATGGAGACAATGGGAGCCTGGCGGGTTAAGTGTCTTGCCCAAGGACACAATGACAATATTCACTCTCGGGAGCTGGGATCATACCACCAACCTGTGGAACGGCAATTCTGTACGTTTTATCTACTTTGAGTTCTTAATGTTAGAGGATCAATGATCTCCAGACACACTGAGATCACTCCTTTGTAGCATATAAAGAGAAAATCAGTCTGCATTCCAGGAGAAAATAGACTATGTGCAATAGTCTTGGATATGTTACTGTGTTACTTTGCCCCACACACACTTTTAACTAATGGTAGGGTTTAAAGGTTAGGTCACAATTTACTCCACTCACTCTGAGCATTATAGAAGCTGATCAATAAGACGAGAGGATGAGGAAACAGCAAAATGTAACTGTGTGATATAACTTTGATATACATTTTCAACCGCCCCATCATCAGAGTGGCCCTCAGAGGCAACTGTTGTTGTGATTTTGGGCCTTACAAAAATAAATTGATTTGATTTGATTTGAAATAAATGTTTGCTGAGCATTGTACCTCATATCTGTGATAAGAAGGCACGGTGGTAAAAAAGAGGCCCGGTGGCTTCCTAATGCAGTGAGCAGTGCTACGGTCCAAAACTACAGGGAGGCAGGTCGGTATTTTCCAGTCTCTGCTCAACCCAGCACAGCAGGAATCCGACAGGTTGAGTGCTTGCACGCTTTCACACTGAACCGATAGAACAATATCTCCTTGTTACGGTGAAAAGAACGAGAATCGGCGTGACAGCTCTGAACAAATATGAAGCTGATGTGGAAGTCAACCATGGGAGATGCAAAATGCTTTCCCTTTTTGAAACCTTGTGAACTTCAAAGCAGTAATGGCTAATTTGATCCATGAGCTGTGTGATAAGAGTCTCATGGTAAGAGCTGCATGTCTGTCACTGTTTCAGAGGGATGATCCTGTGGAGCCATTAGCACGCACACTACTCTGAGTCTGAACCAGGGAGACAAACGGCAAAGCGTGTGTAATTAGCCACAGTTGTCCCCAAACATCTATTTATTCAGTCATGTATGGTTTGTCAACTGAATGTTAGTAAGTGTGTGGAAATATAAAATACAGGCATTTTTAAGCGTTTGACGTGTTTTAATAGTCTTGTCCAAAAGCCCGTGCCTCATTTTCTTCCTCAAGTTCACTTTTTTACTTAATTTGACTGCGATGGAAATGAGCCTGAAGGCCGCTGCAAACTTTCTGCACACCCAAGCTTTAAAATGCAGGCTTTGTGAGCCCCTAATGATTTTTACCCTGTGTGAGACTTCTGGAAGTGCCCTGTTTTTGGAGTGAAAGCTGGCTTTTGGCCATAAAAAGTCCATGGTTTGAGTATCACATGGTTAGTGGTGCTTCCTACGGCTATATTTATGTACTGGTACTGTATCCCCTTTCATTGAAACCCTAACCAGTGGGTGATTTGTCTCCATAAGAGAGTGCCATTTACAAGCAGCCATGCTGGGGTGGGACCCCGACCAGAGGACTTGTTAATAGCACACATCCACTTCTCACCAGATGCTGTCCAGAACAAACCAACATATGCTGAGAGACGCGTCCAAACCAATTTGGGATGAATGCTCAATTGCAAGTTTGAAAGCCTTTTTTTAAACTCCTACTTACTTGTTTCTTTCTAACTCCTACTTACCTACTTTTCACTCTATCATCAAAGTATTACAACAATATTTTTGATGACTTATATTTTTATGCTCAGTTCCATTCTCAGTAATAAATTCTAAAATACAACATTTCACTTACCAGAGTTAAATGTATTATTACAACATAGCTTTGCCTGTATTAGATGAGATTAGAGATACTTTAATTACGGTAATGAGCATTATGTAATGAATACCAGGAGGAAACAATGTGTATGCAGTATTTTCATTTATCATATGTCATTACGGAACAAAATAAACTTCTTGATGGTTATATCAACTTTAGTCATTACGTTTGGCAGTCACCCGTACACTTTGGGCTATGTACGATGTAATGTATGTTTATAATTAGCAGAATATTACGTGACATCTGATAGTAATTTAGCTGTGATTTTGGTAGACACTCTGTTTAAAAGTATGTCAGTTTGTCAACAGTCGTTTGATGGATTGTTAGAGTTACAGAGGCTTTTTGTCATCACCCGTATGAAGCACTTCCACCAGATGATGCTCCATTATCTAGGACAAAGCCTGATAGCCAGCATCTCTCAGGACTGACCCGGGCCTCTGTAGACGCACCACTTTCTCCCACTTGGATCAATTTGGAAACTCTTCTCTGATGTAATTGCCTTCCATTTCATAAAAATAAAAAAATAAAAAAAAAGATTTATTGAAAATCAGATCTCACATTATGGGCCCTGATGACAGCCCAAGAAAAATGCTAAATTTACTGTCTGCTTTTACAGCCGGATTTCAGAAATAATTGTTGCGGGACATGGCGGTGAGTTAGCAGTTATAAACCTGTCCTCCATATAAATTACCTAATCAGGAGATCCCAGTGGTTATATAAATTGAGCCACTCATTCGTCTTCAATGGCCTGTGTGTGCATATAAAACCAGAACGACCATCATATACTTTGCAAGAAAAGGGGGTTAGACTGCGCTGTTTACCGAGTTAGGGGGAAATGGATGGCTTTTTGCATGCTCAGTCAACTGTGAAATGTCCATTTAATCATCCCCAGAAGCCCCCCTGGTTTATTTGTGCTGCAGTACAGATTTACATTTCCAAACATCCCCCATATTAATCATTACTTCATCATACCCTCCAACTGACAAGGAACATAAACCACCTCAGTGTACTGCCTCGTCCGCTAATGTGTGGATATTCCTGAAAGTGTAGTTTGCACGAAGCAAAACTCATACTGTCCAGCAAAAATGTCAGAATTTAAAAGTATAATAGTGCTTTTTTTCGGCGATAGTTTTTCAAATCAAACTTTTCAGCCCAAAAAAGTCAAGTGGTAGGAACTATTGAAAAGAAATTGGTGTTATTTTACAAACAACAGAATCCAGACATCTGACAAGGTTATTCGTTTTGACAGAGTTTTCCATCTCTAACTTGTGGATAAAAAATCCTTGGCTTTATAGTCGCAGGCGCAAAATGTTGAGGTCATATGTTCTGTGCAGTAAAGAAGGCAACGTACCAGTACGTCCACACTACAGACATTGGGGGTGATTTACTTCTCAGTGGATTGCAGCGAGAGTACCTTGGCAGAGGCACTCTACCTGCTGCTGTAATGAAATTCAGGATGTTTCGCCATCAACAATGAATCTTTCATAAAAGAGTGAAGTATGAGTTTATCACCCCGGATGAGAAGCATGTTACATTTGCCACTTTAAACAAGATGAATGGGTCACTCAGCCATTTACATTCTCATACATTTTTATGACTCTGCCATGAAGTGAATTTGATCTATTGGTAAGAAAATAAATGATGGGCATAAAGCGCTGGCAGTTGTGACTTTAAACAATCCTTCATTGGGTGCCAGTCTTTTATTTTTACATGACACATTGTCTGTCTCCTCAGCCTCACCTAGCTGAAGTCGTTGTTCAACATAGTGCGGCAATAGCAAAAAGTGCCTCTGTAGCTGATCTTTACATGTCGCAAAAATATTATGTCCCCATCTAAAATGTTGCACTTTACTCTTGATAGCTTACATTTACCTGTCACTCATGTGCATGTTGGAAGATGACCAATAGGAGAGACACACACTGAATCACTGGTGGCAATATAATAGAAATAATATCAAGTCTACCACACCTAATTCAATTCATATAGTCAAAAATATAGAATATTTAAACATTTCACCTCAACCTTGCAGGCAGCAAAATAAGTTGGCCACTATTCAACATGCAATTGCAAAAAGTGCCTTGTAGCTGACAAGAATCTTTACATTGCACACAAAGAATTTCTCTTAACTGGCGTTTTCTGTGTTGCACGCATATGTCACTCGTGATGGGAAACAGGTTGACCTCCAAAGCACACAAAGAGATGTTTTGTTCAACCTGGTGGATGGAGAGCTCCAGCCAACCATAGTCTTTTGCCATGCAGTAGCATGAAAAGCAGCTGAAAGCCCTACTTTGCAGATGCCAGCTGCCTTCAAGGTTTTTTTCTTTTTCTAAGATTGATGCTTGGAAGTGTACATTTGTCCATGGAATTTCAGAATCACAGAAACAGAAGTTGGGTTGAGGAAATCTCTGCTGTCATTGAGTGATGGAGGACAGTGAATGGAGCTGTCTGAGGCGTTTGAATGATGGAACAAGACAGCCTGGTCTGGTTCTTTGTCCATATCTTTCGCCCTATTGTTCTCACTCATTTATGCCGACCAGTTATTTTTCATAGGTAGCTGAAATTTGTCCACCAGAAACATGTAGCGGAATAATCCATCTGCACTGTAACCCAGATGAACCTTTATTAGTATGGATAGCAGATTAAAAATGTTGCTGTCACAGGAGCATAGATGGATCCTTGTGGAGACCTTACAACCTCTGTGTGTTATAATTTGAAAACAGCCACGGCCATTTAGTCATCAGCCAGCGTGGGCGTCGCAGCACGGACAGAATGATGTATCATCTGGTCTGGCCAAATGACCATTTTATTCCTCACCTCCACTTTCATCGGCCCACTGTTCACCATAGCAACTTCAGATGCAGTCAGTCAAGCTAACTAGTGGCTGCTAGTAAAACTCTGACATCATTGTCCAGTGTTGACAGATTTGTTGCCTTTGTACAGAACACAATAGTGCAATCCCATTTTCCCCCACAAACTATTCAACATACCGGTAATTCAATATTTAGAGCTTTATAGGAGTTATTCAGCTATAAGGTAATCATTAATTACCCTATAGTGGGACTGAATTGATTCAAATTGAATATGATTGTGTTTGTCATTAGCCAGTGGTTAATGTCTATAGGAAATTTAATGGAAATTTTGGAATAATGTGGTAAACACTTTATTCAAAACACATGGGAAGGGAGCAGCAAACACAACAGATGCCCTCAGTGTGGGTATCTCCAACAAGGCCTGTAATTTGCTGCATAATAGTCGACGCCAGTGCCGCTAGAGGCAGCTATGAGGGAGACTGTAGAGGAACCGAGGGAGAGCGCTCCATCATGGCAAAGGGTGCTACTGTCGACTGCAGTGGTCCAGGACAAAGCTGAGAGCTCCCAGACGCCCTGTATGATTAATGACTTATGGCCGCGCTGTGTGGAAGCCTGGTAATTAGCTACAGGCTGATTAAAGACAAGTAAACTTCTGCTGATAACCCGATTCTGTTTCTCCCCAGCGCTGACACTGGCATGTGGAAGCTCTTACTGCCAGGGTTGCAAGAAACAGACTGTTGAGTATGATGAATGTAGTCTCCAACAGGCGTATACAGGCTCTAATTTAAAACTGTTTAGCGTGTGACATATTGGCATTGTGCTCTCTCTGTCTCCCTCTGTTCATGTTCGCGGTCTGCAGTGCTGTCCAAGTTTCAGGGGGCTGTTGTTTTGAGTCGGTGCCTGGCATATTCATGAATAAAGTTCTGTGCTAGGTCGCCCCCTCCCTTTTACTCCTCTGACTGATTCCCTCTTCGTAGATTTTCGTCTAAAGATTTGCATTTTGTGTATTAGCGAACAACTAGATTCAAGGCTTGCCAAGACTATTCATCAACTACAACTTTTATAGTCCCGACTGTCTGTTTGAAGGACAGGAGAGCTGAAGCCAGGGCAGACAGTATTACTGGATTTACCTTATGAGACAACATGCAGAGCAGCATTTGCTTTAAACCAATAGAAAAGTCTTCAAGTTCTCCAGCCAAGAATCCATTCTTGTTCCAAAGTCTTGTCTGCGTTTCAAGTGGTGGGGATTTTCCAGAGGGAGGAAAGTATAATGGATGGTTACAATAATAAAGCTGATGTAAGTTGTTCTATTGTTGTTAGACAAAGAAAATTTGTGCTTTGTAACCTAACCAATGAGGAGTTGTCTCAGAAAAGTTTTTAAGATGTGAGGGTTTGGGGATTTTGGCGACCCCTAGTGGCAAAACAATAAAATTCAATTTTCCATCATGCAGTACTTGTATGTCTACTATTATACAGGATTTATAGGGTTTAAAACTATTTTATATATGATGATACGCAAAATAAGGACATTTTCTTTCTCCGTAATAAGTAGTATACAGAGAAAAAAAGTTTAAACCTAACCTCACAATAACAATGTTTCTTTTTTTTGCATCATAAAGCATATTCCTTCTCCAAATACCCATAATTCCAAGATGTCCACTCTTTACTCCCACTGCTGGTTGTGTAAAATGATTAAAAAACACAATGAAAGAGAATGTTAGAGGGGACGTGTATTGGGGCTCTGGGAATAGCAGCAGCTCTGCAGCGAGCATGTTGCTCAAACTAATTGTGAAACCTAATTTGTCTGAGCGAGTGAGAGATGGGCTGAAATAAACCATGGGCTGCCTGTGTGTGAAGTAAGGTAAGGACAGTGCCATGGGGCACTGTATGTGGTGAGATGAAATGCCTGGCCACCCACTCCTGGCCTTTTATCACCCGCCTCATAATTAGGTTGGTTAACATAGTGCCGTGTATGCAGTCATATTGACTGGGAGCTTAATCACATTATTATCGAGTTCCTGTCCCTGCACGCCCCAGGTGACACTTATAAGTCCAGAGTTATGGCCATAACCTATGGGAGGAAATTAGCTGTGGACACAAGTTTGTTCTTGCTTTCCACTCGGAGAGTAAAAATATTTAGCAGGCTGGGCGGTCCACACTGCTGTGGGGAATGAACAGAAAAGCACAATGTTCACATAAAGCAACCAGTCACACACATGAAAAATGTAGGAAGAGCAGAACGAGGTGCCATGTGTGTTACTTTGGCTAGCAGTCCATTAGGCCTGATAGACATTTCACTTACCAAAGTCAAATATAACAGTCTAACATTCATTAATATGAGGAAGGGTCTGGGGAATCAAACCCACCATCTGGTTAAGACGACAGTATAATCTACAACTCATGATTAGGTCTAAGGAGTGGAATTTCACTTTAATCTTTTTCAGGGCTTGAAATTTCCATCTGCACGGCACAGCACATCATTTTTCTTCAAGACAAATGTGCTGTTTTTCATGTTCCAAAATTAGATCAGAAGAAAACGATTAATCATGTCATGGCCAGGGAAAGGAAACAAAGATCTGATTTTCCTCTCTTCCCTCACCCTCTGTACCTCCCTCCCCACTCCTAACCTCTCTCCCCCATCCACACTGTAGGAACTCCTCCTCCTCCCGCCTCCCTCTACCACCATTCTCTCCCTTCGCTACAACCTTGCAGCGGACAATACTCCTGAGCAAGAACTTCCTCCTTGCCAGCATATGAAAAGTGTTGTTTCATGCTACACTAACTTCAAAAGACAGGATACGTTAGCTTGCTTGATGATTAATATAGGATGACGCGGCATCTTCAATTAGCATAGCCCTCCTTTCGCCACCCCCCTCCCTACGGCGGTCAACAACAGATGGTAGCCTGTTTGTATGTGACACCACAACCAAATCTAAAGCAAAGAGAGAGCAAGTCACCGGGACTGCAAATTAGTGAGGCCACACAACTGTCAGGTGCTGGCCTCCTCTGACAGTTGTAGCCCATTACGGGAACATTGATGTTTTCACAGTGTGACAAAAAGGATTCCTTTTTTCCCCTCCTTACAGAGGACCTGTCTGTCAGCCAGCTCTCAAGTCATAACAAATCACTGGCACTCAGCTGAGGCGGAGCATTGGGAGCGTCAGGGGAAGATAAATGACCTGCAGGCCTTTGAAGTGCTTTGGCAGTTCAGATGGCTCGGCGGCGCTGACAGAGAAATATACACAACAGCGTAACCAATAATGAGAACATTAAACATTCCTGCCTCCTGACAGGCTGACAGGAAAGCCCAGCCTGGCATCAATCATCTTCTGAGGCATAACCTTGACAATTAGTCTCCTCTCTGCCTCCAGCTCTCACCCCTTGCTCTCTAGACTCCAATACCCAGACTGCACTAGCTGGCAGGCTGGGGGCATGGCGGGTCCAGGATGACAGCAGGAGGCAGACAGGAATCAGTGGACCAGCTCACATATGTACAGTATGTGACATGAGATGTGGACCCAAACGTCTTGTGACAGGGCGACTGTGTCAGGACACAGCAGGATTTATGGGGTCACTTAAGGAGGATGGAAGACTCACGCCATGTGTTTGTGTGTGTGTGCTTTTTCACCTAAGTTATAAAATGTAATTGCAGCTAGCATTTTACCATTAGCATTTTTTAGCATTTTTAGCATTAGCATTACTAATTAAATACACTATGCTTCTGCTTTGCCTTAGCACTGTTCTTTTTTTACACTTTTTCTAATAAGCTAACATTGGTAAAACTATTATACCTTGAGATTGCATAGATGTTTCTATTATAGTCTAGAGTTTTACTGTACTTCGCTTATTTTCAACAAAAGTAAATGTTTCGTTTAGTTATTACTGAAGTCCACTTTATCTCTACCATCAGCTGCAATTAAATGTTAAACAATGTTTTATGCACTTCAGCACTGACATGCGTCCCAACATTCTTGTCTCTCAATAGGCTCTAACCCAAGCGTTGCTAAGTCCCTCGGCAACACCAGGATGAAGTACAGTATTTCACTTATGTTTCCTCCATTAACCATCAGCATGTAAATCAACACAGACAGCCTCACCTCCGAAATGTTTATAGTCTCCCGTTCCCAGCACTTGTGCAAAGCTCTGGCCGGACATTTTGTTGCTGCACTAGAGAAGAGATGATTTATGTGGAATGAAGACATTTCCCCTTTGACTAGCACATTCACGCAAAAGGTATGTCAAGGATGTGAGCTGCACTGTACAGGCAACCTTTCAAGAGAGTATTTTTTACCCGCTTATTGGAAGAGCAATAAATATCTGGGCGACAGGGCCTTCTCACAGTTACAAAGCTTACCTGCTGCAACCGAGCTGGATAATTAGCAGGCCCTGAAGATGATGTACGACTTTCATTACCCTTTGGGACGGGGCAAACTAAATGAGGACACAGCTAATTGCCGTGCAAAGCAGTCTGCCATGATAGGGGAAAATCGCCTCTCTCGCTCTCATTCCTCCTCTGTGTCCTTTGCTCTGGTGAAAAAGGAAAGGCGTTTGCGGTTGTAGGGCTGTGATCTCCCTCTCCTGCCGACTTCCAGGCTGGGAAAAGTTCACGGGCTGTCCATAAATCAAGAGCTGCTTACAGACTAAACCCTGAGTCATCGACATGCAAAAAGCCCACTGACAGATTCCGACACTGGACTCAATACTCTTGGTACTGGGGTGGATGATATTGGGTACGTAATGTGAAGTACAAGTTTGCATTATGACTTTAAATTATTTCCGAAATAATGTTTTTCTTCCTCCACAATTGAACTTAGCAGTGCACAACATTTTATTTTATATATATTTTTTTAGAATAAAGCTGCATTTTTTTAAATTTACTTTTTTAGAATATTTTTTAATTATTATCAAAGGGCACTTAAAAATGTCTATTTATTTTAAAACTTCTGAGACAGTTAATAAAGGCGTTGGCATAAAGGTATACAATATTTACTAACATTACTCTACTTTAAATTTGAAAAAGATCTAAGAAGCTCAATGTTCAATGCTCAATGTTGTTCAATGAAAAATCATAGAAAACAATCCATAAATCCATAAAAAAAAACTGGATCTCGCCTGACGTCACTGCATCAGGGTCCTCTGGGGCTCAGGGTTTAAGCTATGGGTCAAAATATATAATATATAAACATTATATAAAATATAAATAAAAATAAGAATATAATATTATTATATTCTTATTTTTTGTAAAATCCTACTTCTCTGAAAAACATTAAAAGTGCATCAGTTGAACTTAATTTCCTTTACAATTGTAAAAAAAAACACACGAAAAAACAATTATAATTAAAAAAAACTAAACATTAGGGCGGGACAGTTGCATTATTATCAAAGTAGACATATTAGGTAATCTATGTTTTAGTGAACGTGCTGCAGTGTGACAGGAGACAGCATACAATATCTAACTTACATCTTATCTAAGTTACACCCAAATGTATGTGATGCTTGTGAACACCCTTGTTTAGCTTGAATTTTTATTATTATTATTTGTTGGTATTTTTTGTTACAAAGGCACGTCACACCACAGGGAAAAAAGGCATTGCACCTTCAAACAACAAGTAACTATTGACTCACTGACTCTGATAATAGTGATCAGATCCTAAAATGCTTTGTAAGTATTGTAAATTCATAGTCAAATTGTTTGGTAGATTACTGTAAACTTCTCATCTTTTCATCAGATGCTTAAATATATATATATATATATATATATATATATATATATATATATATATATATATATATATATATATATATATATATCAAGCTCGTCTCTGTATTCTGCAGTTTGTCCCTGCTCTATCTTTCGGTCTGCCCGGCACATATTGAACTTCTTAGAGAGTCATCGAGGCGTGCCGAATCCAAAACAAAAAGCCGGTTATAATCATAAGATGTGCGAGTTGTGCCAAGCGATCTGGGGGTGTACAGTGAGTGGAGGGGATAGCAGGACAAACTATAAGTGGGCCCAAAGTGCTTCCAGAGGAGGCCCCCTCAAGAGTTCCAGAGGTGGGAGCTAATGTCTAAAATGGTGGGGTTAAGTATGCTGGCACTCTCCCGCTGCCAACTCCAGCCAGAGCCTTGTTTATTATGTGGAAGGAACAGTCTGCTGGGGATGAGAGGGATTGGAGGTGGCACAGAGTGGAACTGATTACAACACTGGTGATGGGACCCTGGCCCTGTTCAGCCACGTTGCCAGGAAACATTTTGTCATTGGATTTGCTACAAAGACTATCATCTTTTTTTCTTTTCATTTAAAGTTGTTGGTGGTCACTAGAAGTGCTAGAAATCTCCGTAAAATGAGAAAATGATAATTAGTTAGAAATTCAAAGGCGTATAAAGGAGAATAATACACTTAATACTATCCAATGTTGGCTTACTGAAAATGCAGGAGCAAAACTAGATAACCCTGCAATTTAGTAAAATACTTGAGTCCAGCTAAACCCGAGCTTTAAAATATTAGCAACACACAGAATTTGTTAACATTTAGTAATTAGATGTATTTACTTTTTGATGTGGTACGCCACCTGATTGATAATGCATGGAAAAAGAAAGTTAAAAGTTAAAATGTTATACTATTGAAATACTTATACTTTATATAATAAAAACATAAATGGGAAAGTAAATATGGTTTTGTTTCAGTAAAAAGTTACAAACTGGAGCTTACATTTTAGTATGTTTCTACTGCCTTACTGCAATCTTGAATCATCAATCCAGGCACGTTAACATACATTAACATAAACACACAACACATCAATAACGATGCTTTGCACAAAATTTCACACATGTTTTTTGTCAACGTCAAATAATGATAACATGACAAAATATTGAATCTGATAGTTCTATTGTGAGCCTATACTCCATGCACTTTACCCGCAGTCATCCTAATTAAAATCATCTCTATTCTAATGGAGAACATGTGCGCACTAACCAGTCTCTGCCCTTTTCTTTGCCAACGCCACAGACCTATAAAACACAGCGGATCCAGTAGCTTTATTACCAAACGATTGTGTCAGCCATGATCTTAATTTACTTTAGCCCAAGCTATGATCTTGAGCTATTCATTTCCCTCTTAGTGCAGCGAATGAGCTCTTTTTGAAACAATTCTACCTCAAACTAATCAGGAGATTGGTTCTTAGGTCGGTTAGCTGAGCGTTGCTAACCTCAGAATGACACAGAAAAGGCTTTGGAGCTGTCAGTGGTTCTTTTGTTTGCTTCCGTGAGTCGCAAAGATCTAAGACATAACAAGTTAGCAGCTAGCTTTGGTCGTTCTTCAAAACGGCACGGGCATATGAGGACGTGGATACTAGCAATACAACTATTATTGGGCACTTTACCGAAAATAAGTGCTAATTGTACATAGGGGCATTTGTGTTTTTCACCTCAACTTTAACTTTTTCTATTGATTGCAAGCTTCAAATCCCATTCCTGTTCGCTTTGTTAGAACTCATTGGCTCCACTGTTGCCTTTATCCTGACAATAGATGAACTCGGCGTGTTAGTTTAATTCCTCCTTGTCCCGACTGGAAGCGCAGCATGAAGGCGAGCGGGTTTCGCCCATGTCTCTTTGTTTATCTCAAGGTGAGAATTGTTTTTGTTCTCACAATTCTCACAACACCCCCTCCTCTGCGGCCCACAGCTCTGGGGGGCGAGAGTATGAAGCAGAGAGCTATACAGTCTCTGATTTCCTTGACTTTTTCATTGGTGTTTATTTTTGTGAGTTTTTATTCGTATACTCATGAACATTAATGCCCAACAAGTGCCTATATACACAATATATTGTGGTACACTGCCAGTTTAGACACAAAGTAAAGGTTTCTTCAAAATGATCTCTACATGTTTGCAATAATTACTTCATACGTGACAAGCAAGTTCAAGAACACAGGTACTTACTGTACACTTTTATGAATATATCCTCTACTACTATCTACCTACCTTAAGCTTTAGGTCAAGGTATTCACAGTGGAACAACAATGGAAGCTAAACATACAGTACATATAACTGAAAATAACCTTAGCGTTTCAAATTTTAGAGTGGAGTAATTACAGTACAGTGCAATATGTGTTTTTGAGTAATTGAAGTAAAATGCACAACTATCATCAATATTTTTGGTCAGGCTCAGAAGGATAGAGGGACATGTTGTCAAACCTTTTAAATTCCTGTCCATGTCTCTGGAACCAAACACAACAGAAACGTAAAATGTAAATCAAATTAAGATCAAATCCTGTAAATTGTGTTTGAGTGTTCATCCAATTGTAACACTTACTCAGTGTCATTAGAAAAGTCCTTTCATTAATATGAGAACATTATTAGTTGAATTGGGTGGTCGTAAAAGTCAAGAGATTATTTTTACTGTATATTGAGACTTTTTAAATATCAACATAGTGGTAAGCTACTATTGTAGCCATAGCTGCCCTGGGGCAGACTGACAGAAGCGAGGCGGCCAATCGGTCCGTCCAACCAGCACCAGCAATTCACGCACGCACGCACGCACGCACGGCACACACACACACACACACACGAACATGATGACATTCCCTTTAGCGCCCCACTGTGGCACCTATTATTTCTTGATTATGTCACAGTCCAAATGTCTTTTTGTACATGTTTTAGTTTGTATAGTCCAGATAATGATTACAGTTATACAAATATGCGTATGACTAGTCATGATTAGTCGATTCATCGTTGCAGCACAATACTCAGGACAGAAGCGCAGACCCGAAGAACACAAATCTGCTATTTATTTTTCGTGATCAATCTTATGTTTTTGTCTGACAACATAACCTTCTTCTCTAAATACTAAGTATTAATGATAAATACTACTTATTATCTTATAGTCGGTTTGAATAACTATATAATTGAGAAAAGAACATTTTCAAAATAAGTCAGAAGCTTTTTTGTTCAGGTTATACAATCATAAAAGTGTGCTCTATTTGTAAACAGTAGCAGCTTCCAAGCCTCAAACAGCTGAATAATATTCAGACACTTTTATAAAAGATGACAATTCATAACTAGCTCAAATACGTACCACATGTTTCATCGCTGCTACTCTTCGTTCTCAGACATGTAACTCGAAAGCTTTAAAGAGTTTAGCGGTAGAAACATAACAGCTCTCATACAAATCCACTCGGGCTTCTAATGCACAGCTGCTGTTCCTGATCAGCTGTTAATACAGAGCAGTTTTAGGACTCAAGCCAAAGTGTCCAAAGTTGGAAGTCTCTTCTTCAACATTTTCATTACAGAGTGTTTTCTGACTTTTAAATTTTACATTTCATTTCAGCGTTGCAGGCAATGAGGAAATAACAAGAACAAATGAATTACAACTCAGGTGCGGTTCCGAGCCCAGCCAAGGCGGTTATGTAATCAGCTGACAAATGAAACTGTATCCGCATAACGTCCAACTTTTCCTTTGTTTATATTTTTCATAAACTCGAGCCCGGCTGCTGAAAAACAGAACGGGTGGACTTTTGAATGAAACCTGACAAGCCTCAATAAATCACGCTAAATCACCAATCGATAACAAATGCATTCTAAATTATGAATAATGGCCCGGCGCTCATAAACCAACATAAGCACAACTCAGCAGGCTATTCATTTTGCGCTGGCGTGCAAAATAAACAGACACATTTCTTTCACGGCGCTAATAAATTTCCCCCTGAAAAAAACAACAACTCAAAGAACAGTCCATCTGCTTCCAATAATTTTTAATTTCCTTTTCTGTCCTGTCCCCATTAGGTATTCCGCAGAGATATTTTGGAAATTCTTTCATTTACCTCTTTCCATATGCATCCAATTACCGTTACTCCTAGCAACGGGCCGGTGCATGGGCTCTCTGGAGTACGCTGCAAAATATCCCCACCTGTACCTTAAGCAAACTTTACGCCTCTTTTATTATCTGTTAGAACTTGGGAGTCATTGGGGCTGTGTTCTGATGGAGTTTTTTCTTTTTTTCCTGGCGTACGTTTTGATGTCTTCTGGCTCAAACCGCAAACACCTGCACCCCGGTCGCTCTCCGCAGCCTGATCTATTAGCTGGCTAAATGGCCCAGCAGATGTTCACAGGGCCAGCAGGGGAATCGGAGCCTCTGCTATGTCCGCTACAGCAGCCGGGAACAAGCTGAGCACGGGACCGAGACACATTTAGTTAATATACAGCTAATTTATCAGTAAATCATGTTTAGGTAAATAAATCCTCCGGGTGTCGTTAGGGTAAATGCGATGAAAATGACCCTGTATTTCACAAGGGACATATCAGAGTATCTCTAAAGATTTCAAAAGGGAATTTCAGATGTTTTTCAGGCAAATTGGTTCTGTGACATTAAAACAGGTGCCAGGTTTTCATGAGAAAAGGTAGATTTTAGATTAGAGTGTGATTATAACAGAGACAATTTTCCTTATTGATTACAATTGCAATATGACAACATTAAAAATCCAGAAATGTTCAAACGGATTAACGTCCTTAGTTTTGCTCCACCACAACAACATTTTGCTCATACATAACTGACGTTTCACCTGTCTCCATCTTAAACCGGGAATAGTTTGTAGTTTGGTGAGTCCTTCTAAACTATGAGCCAAAACTTGAAAAGAAGAAACCGTACTCAGGCAAATCTGTTTTGCTGCTCAAAAGATGTAAGCGAATGTCAGCCAAATGATACTTGTTTTTTCTGCATAAATAATGTCAGAAGCGCCATAAATTAAGCTTGCAGTGGTCCTTTGGTGTAAGTAAAGCTGTCCAGCGAGGCCTCAGAGGTGTGAACTGCTGCTGGGCCGTGTCAGTCGCATGGTGATCTCGTGTTCGCACAGTCCTTTCTCTCACACTTTGCCCTCATCTTCAACTTGCCCTTAGGTCACCATGGCTCTAAATAGGACCCTGCTATGTCTTTTTTACACCGCTGCTTTTGTGACAGGCCGTGCAACAGGACGCGGCAGCTAATGAATGCCCCGAGACCACGAGAAGTGTCTTTAATAAAACCTGGCTTTGAAAAGTCCACCCTAGTGTAGTGTAGAAGTGGGAGACGTTCAAATACGACAAAAGATTATTGGGTATATTGTCTGTAAGAAGAAAATGGCTTATTTCATTGACCAATCGCATTTGAACGATGCTTATTCTCAATCAAGATATTTAAAAGCACCTTTGAGCATGTTTATGATGGATCGCAACATTATAATTTCATTGTTATCAAGAGAATAGTGAAAAAAAGTTCACGATATGTTTCAGTCAGTGTTGCCCACCCTAATATAAAGGACGTAATCCCTTTTAGCAAAACCTCCACTCACATTGATAGGCACACGGCTTGATTGATAAGTTGATTTGGCAATTGCTGAGCGTGTCGATTTGGAATGTTTCCTGGGCTGGAACACATGGTTTGATTTACAGAGCGGTTCAAGAGGACAAGCCTGACAAGCCGAGGTAAGGATTGAATGACATTTTTGGTAAGAGAGCAATAATTTATGTTTCCCCATGCCAACTATTAATACCCAGCTGGCCTCAGCACTGCGCCACTTATGTAGGTCTTAAAGGCCATAGAGGACATGTTGTCAGTGGCGTTTTATAAATCTTGCCCACAGGAATGCAGCACTAAACAGAAGACTGGAAAAAGAGCTGTGAGTGATGCGTGTATGTGCGCAATGTGCGTGTGCAGCGGTCGTCACTCTAATCTATGGCCCCCAACTTTATGACTGGGACTCCATGGTGGCACTCTCAACTCTCGTTACAGCGGATCACAAATTTCAATGTAACTTCAGCAGCAAAACTAGGCTCGGGAGATGATATCAGGACAAGACTGAGTTATCACTGCAGTAAATCATGGGATTGAAGTGAAAGGGAGAGAAGAATAAGAAGTCCAAAGCTTGTGGTTGGAGCGAAAACATTCACCTAAGGCTACTTCATCCCGAAACCAAAAGTACACCAAGTTCTAAAAGTAAAAGTGTCATATCATCTTTGATTTTTAATTAATTGGCCTCTTAATTTTTTATAAGGCCAGCTATATACATCTAAGGAGAGGGGAGGAGGGAGAGCTGTGATAGCGGTGCAGCAGTAAAGGAGTCTTTGCTCTTTAGAGAATTTACTGGGCCTATCAAGGGATGAGGAGGAGACATTAAAGGGTAGCTGCCTGTCCCTGGACCTGACAGGTTGATGGCCGTGTGAAACTCAAGAAAGGCCAAGCTGGTTTGTTTTCAAGCTGTTTGGAAAGTGAACCAACATGCTGCCGTCACACTGGAGCTGCTAATTCACCGCTGACTTTAATCACTCATCTTAATATTAGTCCTATCACTGAGGACTAATGGACCACTCACTAAGTTCATACTTCATGAGTGATACTGTGCATTGTGTCCTATCTGTAATGCTAAGAAATGGATCACAATTAGGACTTTGATGAGTCATGAATCAGTTGAATTTTTTATTGATAACAGGCTTTAAAATGGGTAGGTTCAAATAAAAAGGGTGCAATGTGATATAAGTATTGTTGTATAATCATAAATGTATAATTTATTAAACTTTGTCAAAAGGTTTTGTAAAACCTTTAAGTGTTGTAGAAAAAGATTCACAATGGAACACTCCTGGACGAATGAGGGATTACACCAGATTGTTAGTGCAGTTATAGTTCCCTGACAGCTAAAATGAGTAAGGTTGATTGAAGGCCCTTTTTAGTGACTCTTCAATACAAACAGATTGTTGTTGGCAATTGTTTCTGAATAATTATGCATGTCTGCTTCACTACAACACAAACAGGGGAGTTACAGTATTTGAAACCACAAATATGGCTTGCTCATTGACACCAAGACTCTTTTTAATTTACTGTCTATCCATAATACCACGATTTCAATTCAGCGCATGGAAGTTATCCTTTCTTTGGACTGCCTTCGGGTAAAACACAAATGTTGATTGTTAATAAAGCCACACAGCTTGGATGAAGTTTACAACGAGACTGATTGAGTGAGATATTTTCTAGAAGCTGCTACTGACGTGTGAGCAACTTTTATGTGGTGGCTGTTGGAAATTTGGCGAGGCTGTTTTTCCTTGTGAACTTCAAAGAAACAGTTGGCTTCTAGTAAATCTTCTCTATCTAAACTCTGATGTAGACAACAGCCCCATCTTTCCGTTTTGCTGTTAACTGCTAAATGAGTGCGCTCATCCTGGGCTTGGGGTGCTAATCCGGGGTCCGAGCATTCCTGCCTAGTTCACAGGACACTTGTCAGCTCCTCCGGGGAACAGATGCTTCCCTGTCAGAGCCATTTCAAGGCAACAGGATGGATGTTCGCAGGGGCAGGGCAAAGACTGCGTCCATCTTCCGTGTTAACTTACAGTGGAAAATGCAAAACACATCTCATGCCCCCCCCGTGTCCATCAGCGAGCTAGTTAATGTGACTGTTGGAGAGCTTTAAGATGGTGGAATCTCACATCGATGGAGGGATCAGGAATTTGGAGAGGCACGACTTGTGTTGTGTTTTGCCCGCGTTGCCTTGGAGATTGTTATTCACACTTCCATGAGGTCTTAACTGGGTGATATATTCATCGGCAGTCAAGTTTATTAAAAGTCAAGTGCTACATTTAACTTTTACGGGCAGGCACTTAAAGAGTGCGGGTTTCGCCAAATACAAGTTTCAGGCTTACGAAACTGGAGACCAAGTCCGAACGCCACATCCTTCCTTTTGGGGAGTTTATGTGGATGTTTATAGGCATTCCATTACCGCGCTTGGGCAAGTTCAACACATTGGTCTGTTATCTAAGGTATCAGTCAAAATAGCACTTGGTAAACACCAGTTGACATGGGCCTTGAGAGACAGCCGAGGCACGGTCATCCCAACGCAGCTCTTGTTTCAGGGCCGCATGGTTAAGGCTGCCAACCTGACAAGCCCACCTGCCCTTGTGGCCCTAGCCAGCTGGCCCGTACAGTGATTAACGGCTAGCGTAAACTTGCTCAGCAGGCTCTCAGACACATTTGTGCATTCAGTCACACGTAGAAGTGTTACATGACGCTAAAAGCTATTAGAGAGCGGGGCCCTGAGACCCAAGCAGGAATGACATCCATAAATGTTTAGTGGGACTGGCCTGCAAAGCTTTTCAGACCAAAAAAGGGGTGTCAATAGAAGAACAGTTCTAGAGATCAACCTGGCAGATTTATACACTACAGTATAATGGAGATTACTGCAAACCTGGTTCTCATATCTGCCGTGAGCTTTAAACCTCCTGCTTCCTCCATAAAAGAGAAAATGACATCATAAAGAGTAAACTGGGCTTGATATCAGACTCTGCACTTGGCTCTGATCCCTATAGGAGCTTTTTCATACCTTTGATTTTCATTTTCCAAGGGCAGCGCATTTATAATGTTGTAGTGCAGTGTAGAAAGTGTTCTCTCTGTGGGAAAGTCCTTGCCTAGAAAGTCTCACAATAAGACAGCACGGAGAAATATTATACATTTTAAATCAAACCAGGTAGAGTAGGTAGGAACTAAATAAATAATGCTTGTTTTTTTCTTCAAACATATCCATGCAGAATTTGTGGTCTCCAGATGAAAACTGGACAGTTCTATCAGGAACACTCCACTTTGCAAAGAGAATGTGTTGGAACAATAAAAATATCATTGCTAATGGCAAAAAAAATGGCAAAAATCAACGTTCATTCCTCATTTTGTATAATTCTGTTGCATATATGGATATTGTATTTAATGGAAAGGAAGAAGAATTCTCAAATCTTAATATTGCTAAACTGACTTTTATGTCAACATTTATCTTGAGTTGGTAAGTGGTTAAGCATTCTATTATGTGAGCAGCCATTGATCTACTGTACATATAAAGTGCTTCCCTTTTCAATGCTCCAGCTGTTGGCTGCTGGCATTTTGTTTAGACATATTTCATCACAAACACGGCTTTTTAAAGTCTACTAAACAAGTCATAACAAAACATAAAATATGATCTTTAAGGTTGTAGTTTGCACACTGTCACTTAAACACCATTAATTTTCCATGTTCCAACTCAAAATGCTTGCATGTGGCCATCCTAGACCTGAATGTGAACTGGATGATTCTTATTGATTGGGTATGTAATACATCTTTATCCCATAATTTCTCAGCTAACAATGTGCTAGCACCAGGACCAGTAATGCACAGAGCCATGCCTCCCAACAGCAATAAAATGAAATGCTTCGGGGGATTTTCAAAGGCACATTATCACCGCCTGTTAATTTTAGAGTGTAATTCAGGATAAAGCAGAATAGGAAGCAGGTCATTTTTTAAGAGAGCCATTTGTTCGTTATGTAGATATTGATAAGAAACCTGGCGGTGCAGTGGATAGTTAGTATTCTGGATAGGGCTCTGGGAGAAATAGGCTGTTTTTTTTATCCCTCCCAAGAAACACCGCAGGCCATACCATTCCTCCAGCTCCAATTAATTTCTACACCCCATTCGTATTATTCTTCGATGTAAGTGCAACGTTTTCTAATTGCATTCATCACCAAAAGCCTCTCTTAAGTTCCCTCAGTATATTTATTATCACACTAACTGGGCCTAAATTATTAAACCTTAATGATGTGGGCTCTGAAAATATGTTGTCCTTTATTTTCCCCACAGAGAATCAATGTTATACATTAGCAGTATAAATTAAGTAATACTTTACCTAGGCATGTTGCCGCCTTCAATATCCCCCCTCACTGAAATGTATTCTCACAGTCCGGTGGCTCGGGGCTGCCTCTGGGGAGCAGATGATATAGTTCATTCTAATGAAAGAGCTTGCTGCTGCTAATGGTTTAAATGATACATTTGTGCAAGAGCAGCAGCGAAAATACATATGAGAGATCTGGTGAAAACAAGATAATTCACACTCCCATGGGGTTATGATGTCATTGCTTGCCCGCTTTCCTGGGAGGCCCTGGATTTAAAGGATGGCTGCATATTCTGGGGTGATATATGTAGGTCAGTAATAGAAATGGGCAATATAAGCTAAAGTCCATCACACTTAAAGGTTAATTACAATAGCTACTGTAGTCTTACCTCTTTATGATGAAATTGGTTGGTATTAATCAACTTTAGAAGCTCCTTTTCACATTGTACGCTATGGAGAGGTGTAATGGACTGACACAATGTAATCTCTGTCTATGCTGGACACTTAAGAAAGTATTTTATTTGAAAATTATTAGCCTGTGCCAATATACAAACTAAATCAAAATCTCCACGTAATAAGCTCATGTGAAATAGCAACATAATCAATGCAGCCGTTAGTGCAAGCCACATTAACAAATGTGCGGCATTTTAAATCTCTCTTTTATTATCTTTCCCTGCAAATCTAAATTAGCTGCGGTGCTGCCACAGTTTTTCAAGCAAGGCCTCCAGATAAACGAAGATTAGAGTGCATTGTCTCATTGCAACAACATCATTTATAACACCTTTCCAGAGCCGCTTCAATTACATTAACAAGCTAAATGCTAGCAGCAGGAGCAGACATTTAGAACACGCTGATATGAAGGCTGTTATAAGATGCCGCAAGAATTGCAAAGATATACAAAGAAATAAAGCAACCTGGGAAGTGGTGATAGTTGCCAAAGATAGTAAAGGACTGTCTAGTGTCTCTTACTACCAGGATAAATCCCAGCAGATCACTAATTGTGCGATTCTTCTTGTCCACATCAACCTCAGCGTGACAGGTTATTTCAGCTTGTTATCGGGAAAACATTTATCCACTTGAAATTATTACCGTGCCAGGGCCTGTAGTGAAACACAAACAGTAGTGAATCTTGGAGAGTTATGGTAAGGCCTCTCCTCATTAGACGGCCAATCGACTGGCGGAGCGGAGGGCCCAATCTCAGGCTTTTATTGAGTGTTAAGGAGACACAAGCTGACATTTACATCTCTTGCTTCTTCATGACTGGCTGGAGGGAAAATGGCCGCCATAGATCCTGGCACAGAGGAGCAGCACCGAAGGTCATGCAGTACGAAGCGCCTCTGTCTGTGAGCGATGCCTCATGCATGAGATAGCACATTTCTGTACAAATAAATAAGATGAAGGTAGGGGATTGTATATGGTTGTTGCTCGCTTAAATCATTTGTCATTTTGATGAGAGCCCAACTTGCTTGCATAGAACAGTGTTGTTTCAGGGCAACAGATTTCCCAAAACCCACCTAGGAGATGTAAACAAGACAAGTCACCCAATCTCATCTTGTCTGTATTGACTTACTGAGCCGAAAGAGAGGAAAACACAGTAGTGGATAAAGCGCCCTAAGAAAGCACAACAGCCTTTCACTTCTGAGGTGCTCTTTTCATTCAATGGCAATTACAATCCACACCTGGCAACACACAAGACATCCCAGCACCTAACAATGTCGCAGAGGAACTCTCTTCCAAACTACCCTCCCAAATTGGCTGTGCAGCTTCCACCCAATTAGGGCTGAAATATGGTAACAGCGTCAGCCATTACAGAGCCACCGAGACTGTGCAGAGAGAAGTCGTGAAGGTTAGGAGGGGGCACGCGTTAGAAATGATATGTGGTGCGGACTTGTGCTTACACAGCAGAAAAGAGCTTCATGACGAGGGGCACAACACAGCACAGGGGATGATAAATAAACACTCCAGGATGAATTGCACCAAAACATGTATTAAAGAAGTGCAAAAGATTAGTGTTCATACCCAGAGGTGGATTTACTCATTTGAGCATCAGCCCACCCTAATAAAGAGTGTGTTGGTAAATGCTAAAATGGTCTGTTCACTGCCTCACCTAATGAGCCATACCCATACTCTTAGAATAATTTGGCTGAATTTGCAGTTCAGCATCAACTATTTTACCAATTTATTGTAAAAAATGTAAAATGCATAAGCACATTTGCCCAGAAGCTCTAGAAAACTAAAATACATACTGTGAAAATAAAACTGTATCTTCTATAAAGAAGAAAGTCACAAATCAAGGTATATATTTATTTTATTGCCAAGACAGAGAATGATTTTTTTTAGTAGCTCATCAATATCTCTGGACATTTTAGCAGAGGTGCAAAAAATAACAAAGCGCCTTGCCTCTTTTTTCCTCTGCATGGCTGGCCGTGGCCTACATGTGCAAGTGACACCAAGGTAACTAATGTTTCCTGTGCCAGCATAGGATTCTGATTTGATATAAGCATTCAAAACTGTCTGCTGTGAGATATGGCGTGTGTCACCCTCTGCTACGATTGATTCCCTCTTGCCCTTAAATGCAGTGCTTGCAATGCAAGCCAAGGACACTGCCTGCCTGGTCAAGTAATGATCATCTTTAAGGAATAATGGTCTGAGCACTGCTTTTGAAAAGTTACTAGGCCACATTCAATAATGAATTCCTAGTCGATGACACATTGATAGATTCCCATTCTTCAGATGGGACACTGTAGCTGCAGTTTAATTGACAAGAAATGAATTCAGACGCTTTAAGCAGGAAAGAAGGGATGAGATTGCGGAGAGCGCAAGCAGGAGGGGGACTAAATTCTGTGTGATCAGCAAGGTTTCAAACAATCATTGGCAAAGTGAAGTCCCTGCCATATCTATAAGTCATCATGTTTTATAGGCCATTAGGATCTCCAGAGAAGGGCTGCATAGAGACCGTAGCTTTTTGTTGAAATTAAAATGTCAGAAAGGAAGAAATAGAACAAAACATGGAATCTGCAATTAATTACCTGGCCATAAAAATTCAATAATCTGGAGGCAATACGGTTTCCTGCACAGCAGTACCTCTGATCACAGCAAACTGGAATAGAATACATTCATCTCCCCAAATTACATTTCTAATCTAAAAGGGGATACACTGGAGAGGAAAAGCACAATCAGAGAGTGCACAGTATTACACAGCACAGTACTGTCCTTGCTGGACTGCCAATTCACATCGCATTCTGCATGAATAATGTTCTATTCCAAATACTGTAGATGGTGCCAAATGATTTGGGGTAGAGTTTGACATTGCTTTTATAATTTCAAGTGTTATGATTATTAGGGATTGTTCAATTTACACTTAAATAGTTGGCCTTGAGCTGCCGAAAACTGCAGCGGTTATTTATAATCACCAATTATAGTATCGTCTAAGGATGTATGCCCAGTACATAATTAATTATCTTTTCTTCATCTAGTGATCAACCAATATGTTTGTTTTGGGGATTTTTTATCTGCTGAACGTCAAGCTATATTGGGCCAATATTTATTCATTTTCCCCAATTATATAATTTAAATTTACTACAAACTCACCCACACACCCTCTGTTTCACTACAAACTTGGGCAACACAGTGGTTAGCGCTCTTGCTTCACAGCAAGAAGGTCCTTGGATCGACACACGGCCTTTCTGTGTGGAGTTTGCATGTTCTCCCCATGTACAATAGCCTCCTCTGGGGCCAGTTGGACTTTCCTGGTTAAATAGAGGATACAAGAGCAGTTTAGACATGTCCTGTGCAGTGCCGTCTTCAAATAAAGCTTTATGTGTGTTCTTTAGCTGTGTGACCAGAAATACACAACATATCGTCGTTGCCGATTTTAGGCCAGTATGCTAAAAGTACACATATTGGCCAACCAATCTCTACCATCAAGTAGAACAAAACTCTAAGGAAACATAATTGCAAGCTATAAACAAAATGTTGTGAATCATTATGTTGCCTTTTTCCATGTATTATTTTTCTGTTTTTATTATTGGGTTGGTTGGCACTCTGACAGCCTATTCCATATCAGATTTAACTCTTTGAGAACATCATCAGTCAATGACAAAAGTGAAATGTGACGTGATTGTCTAGGTAAGATAAGTGCCATCCGTCAGTTTGATCGACAGCTTTCTGTATCAATGACGTAACAATGACTTGAAATTCTTTCAAACTGGTGAAGGTTATTTTAATTACAAATAAATCAGAGCTGTCACTGGGACAATATAGAAAATGGAAGACAATGAAGTGGGGGTGATTTATTGAGGTGTGGTGTTACAGGTCCATTCTGTGGCAGATGACTAATGTGTTCAAGGGCTATTTTTCCAAACTGATCAAAATGATTGACTTCTCAAAGTTAAAACTTTCCTTCGAGGTTATATATATTTTAAGAACTTTACCCATAAATCAATGTTCCTTACGAAGCAGAATCTGATGCCACTTTACTCCCTGCATGATTAAATTATTTTCTATTAAAAAAAATATTCAGAATGTTCTAACTATAGTGCGACAGTAAAGTGCAGGATATGAAGGTGAAAGAAGGGCGGTCGACAACACAGGGAGGTCTGAATGTAGGAAAAGGAGTGGTTTTAATTTAGCGAATGTAGCGGTGCCATATTTCACCCTGTGCTGTTGTCTCCCATTATCTTGGTAAACATCCCAGGTACTAATATGATATATTTCAGAGCGGGCGGTGTTTCATCCCGCTCCCGTGTGTGATTGATGAATGACTCACGAATGAAACCGGGACAGAGATTTATGGCGTCCCGGCACATGGAATATGTATGATTATCAGCTGTGTGGTGAAAGCAGCTCTGGGTGAGTGATAGGCGCAGGGAAAGAAATTTACTAAATGACTCCATTCTCCCTGAGAAGTCACAGATGGAGGTTTTTCATCTTTGTCAATTTTGTTTTACCTTTTTTGTATTAGCATGGCTGCCAGTATAGAGCTATAAATTAACTTCAACCTTCACTGTATGCACAATTCTAATTAGTTTTCATTAGAGCTCATTTAGGCCCATGTGTTGTAAGATGGTTAAATGCAAACAAACTACTTTTACCCGATCCAACTTTGTCCATCAACTCGCACATTACAGTCACTTTGTCTTGTCTTGTCAGCATCTAACAAATATGTGACAGTCATTATCAGAAGGAGATGCAATGGTTTATCTTGTCTTATATTGTAATTCTGTCCATTGCCTGATTTAGTTATAATACACATTGGCATCTGTGAGTGCTTCCAACAGTCAGCTCCTAATTGATCGATAGGATGTCATCATAAATCCTAAATCCTATGCACTTTATTGATCCTTGTGGAGCGATTGATGCGTTGCTGCATATGTGATTGCCTACAGCCTACACACTTACCAAGTGCCTGGTATATTTTATCCAGCAAACCCATTATCATATGCAGACTATTGTTTCCCACATCTGTGAAATACTACTTTCTGTCGCCGCTTGAATGACACCCAGGAGAGGACTTCATTTCCTATTCACCTCAATTTATATTTACACCAGGGTCATAAATATCACTAATGCGCCGTCAGAGTAATTGTTTATTTGTTTCCTAGTGGACCCACTTGACAATACTGCTAATAAACACTCACATGTCTGCTTGAAACGGCATCAGAGGGAGTGTTACATGCAGTACATGTTCCCTATTTAAGGTTTTATCAAATGTACTGTTTTGAGCAATAGCGTGTGTCAAATGCACTGTTATCAAATTCATATTGATCATCACAGCAATCTACAAATCAGATCTGAGGTTGCTAAATTAATGGTTGTTTTGTGTTTAACTACAAAGGTAAATTATTAAGTTACATGTAATACTACTTTTTATTTTCAAACAAACAGCTTTACTAAATGTAAAGATAGTTTTGTCTTATGGCCTTTAAAAAACTAAATCAAGTGTGAAATGCAAATGACGTGATATTAAGCAAATTTCCAGAACAGAGAAAAATTTCATACATACAAATTATTACATACTTACTATTTGATGCATGCCACAGCCAGTAGTCTGCCACTAAGGGGTGACTTAGTAGATAGGTAACATCAGAATGTACATGTATATGATAAGGGTTCTAATTTATATTCTGTATGACCCAAGTTTACTTTGTAAAAATGGGAACATACTGCAGGGGGAATAACTTCAGCACAGCAGGTAGTTACAGTACCCGAGTCTATAAACATCAGCAAACATCTGATTGTAAAAATAAATTGCCATAGTGACTCCAGTAAGCAGGATTACAAAGAGAGAAACCACCTGAGATGCCTTCCATAAAAACTGTTCCTAGCATGGTGAAATAAAAATCTGGTTGGTTCTTCTATGGCCATTTCCTAAACAGGTCGAAGAATAGTAGGCCACTACAACACTATATTTTCCTCTGCAAAATGGTAGAGGTGGAATCATTTGCTATTTCCTACCAATAATTACACCAGACAGTTCATATGTGTTCATGTTATGTATCCTGTGAGTTGCTCTGAAGGACCAGGCGCCTGAAGGGTAAAGCCTCATCCTTGAGAAATGACTCACCCTATGCTCATGTGACAGTGGCACGTGTCCAACCAGAGTCCATAAGGTGGAACAATGAGAGGATTTGTCGTCTCATAATTGTAATTTAATAAAGATCTCACATGGTATCGGCCAGCCTGACAGCCAGGGCCTTCCGGCGCTTGTTAATACAATTGTTCTGGTCAGACAGCGCTGTCACAAATCATACTGGAAGTTAGGTGACAGGTAGAAGAGCACATGCGCACTGCCATAGGAGCTGGACACAGGTGTGGATAAAGGCCAAAGTGGATGGCCATTCATTGGTAAACTGTATTAAATTTGATTTTGATATTTAACTATGTTCAACTTGCCATAAAATTGTGCTGCTTTTTACAGTTTTTTATCTAATCTTTTGGCTATGGCTGCTCAATGATGAAAAAAATCATTATCACGATTGGGTCATAAAGGAATTCAAATCAAGGTCATTTGGAAGAAACTAACTGATCACAGGTTTTTTGGAAATGATTAAAGCAATAATTGTAATCAAACTAAGAAATACATTAATTGGACATATTGCCATAAGTTTTGGTAAATGTTGAAATTTGTTGTGTTTGAATGCAACACCATGTGGCACAATTCATTTTGTGGATAATAAAGTTTACCTGAAAATATAACTTTGTGGTGCTTTTGAGGGAAATTTGATCTCAGTAAATATTGCAGCATTTGAAAAGATTGAAAGCAGTTTATACTGTAATTATAGCTTTACTCAGTGTTCCGTTCTGTGATGTCCCAAAGTAAATAAATGAGGTGCTGACAGTTTGAGTGAAACCATTTCCAATGTGAAGGCCGCTTGAGGCTTCCACAATGCTGTCCCTGGACACTGACGCGCCGCCCACCCTCTGCTGTTCTTGTTTCACCTCTTTCTTTCCAGCCGCTGATGTACGAGTGATGTATGGTGGGGGGAGCTCCAGTAAAACCCTGCATACATGCCAAAATACATTTTACAAGCGCTGCTCTAATCAGCCTGCAGCCAGAGGGCCATAAATTGCCTCAGTGCATCTGGAGGCAGTGAGCAAATGCAGCTTATGGTCAGTGCTGAGAGCTGGATATACAGCAGGCCATGCTCCCAGAGCCGTACCAACTCTGAACAGTACCGCGCGTGTTTGTGAGTTCATTCAATAGAAGGAGAAAGGAGTAACTGCCTTTATCCTTGTCCTTCCTTGTCGTCATCAAATGACGACAAGGAACAGTAATTTATGCAACTATATAATCAGCTGAGTGCATGTAGTGCAAATGTTTGCATATTATGGCCTATTTTATGTTTTGTTATGGTTTATAAGAACAGGGTCTGACTAATATAGTCAGAGTCACGCAGATGGACACATGTATGTTCGATCTGTCATTACGTCTGGATTTAGACACAACTGGAGAGTTCTTTGTGCTCGTCAGAGTCAGAATTATTCACAGCTCTGACACAGGTAGAATGTGTCACCATTCTGCACCACTTGTTTTGTTCTTTTTAATCTCCACCATAACCTTCAGTGTCCTCCACTGACAGGAAATGCAGTTTATCAAGAGGGGATGACACCAGCGGAGGTGATATATGTGGGGCCGTACTTCCCCAGATAATTCTAATAGCACACTGCTCCTGTTCTTTGTTACTTTGCTTTAAACTAAAGGGAAATTCCAAGATGAAGGTTTGATCAAATAAAATAAAACTTTAAAATCACTTTAATGTGTGTTCTTGCTTAAATCCTCAAATTATTTCTTGATTAAATAAAGACCCTTTGTCTCAGTGAGGAGTGGAATTCACCTTCTATATCAGTTTGGTATCTGATAGTTTGGAAATGTCTGTCTGACTTTTATAAAGGTCTAGTACCAGACAGAACTCAATGGAAAGCCACTAAAACTCAATAAAACAAACCAATTATTGTTTGTATGGAACAGAAGAATGTCATTTGATAAAGAACTCTTATGCGTCTCCTGGATTTTGGCCATTCAATTCATTCATTTTTGTAGTTGCCTTGAAGGGTGACAGTGAAAAACAGATTGAACAATGTTCATAGAAAATTAGCAAATGTCCCAATATCCCCTGTCCTTAAACTCTCCTTCTCGGCAAGGAAACACTATAAAACCCTTAGGAGTCGAAACCTCGGGGAGAATCAAGACGGTTTATATTACAAAGAACAGCATGTCTATGTTTATTGTTAAAAACAAAGATGCTTAGCACAATTTCAGCACATAATTAATGAACCACACTATGTATGTGGAGTCTGGGTATGTATATTTTAATATATATAAGTGAAATGCCAACACTAAATACTATGTCTTTAAGTAGACATACCCCAAATCATTTTGAGAGGTTTCACCTTCAACATTTTCTCTCATTTACACCTTGTCATATAAAAGTCATGCAGAGGACAGTTCCTGACCTCTTCCGTGTCCATGAAATGAAAGATAGGTGTTTCAAGTATACATACATGTACTCATACATAAGAGTATCATATGCTTGGTCAGGCAATAAGCAGTTTGTGGGCTTGGCAGTGCTCTATCTTATTTACAGGACGTTTGTTGCACTTGACATTTATTGTGGCTCCGGGGCCATGAACTTCATGCAAACGCCATCGAAGCATTCAATGCCAAGGGCCCAGGGCCTCTTGTCTCAGCGTCATCACAAGTCTTTTCGCGCTGAGATTAATTACTTGAACTGGACCGTGAGCACAGGGACCAAGGTGGGGGTGAGAGGATGGACATTTGAAGTTTGCATGGGGGTGGTACGGACACGAGGGTGAGACCACTAAAAAACACCCGCAGGTCAGCGTCAGCCTCATTTCTCAATTCTCTTAATTAATTATTATTAATTGTTGGCTGGGTTCATACAAATATCACTAACCATTATGAAAGCAGCATATGGTTCAGCTAAATGCTCTATCTGGAGGGATGTAAAGACTCTAACCACATGACTCATGGCTGCAGGCTAGAGAAGACCTTCGTTTAACTCCTATCCACTGCATGCAGCACATTAGCTATGTACAAGTGGGCTTTGTTGTAGCATAGACCTCTTAAATAAATCTGAGGCTTGTTGTCTTTTATGTTTTTGCAAAAGCTACATCTGAAGGATAAAGCTCAGTTTGAGACATAAATCCGTCATTCCTTCATGTTAAAAATTCAACATCTGTTAAGGGTCAAAGGGAACTGAACATCTTTAGGCATGAAATAACCATCTCGCTGTTAGTGATTCTTGGACACAGCCAACAAGGTGTTTTATGTATATAACGGTTGGAAAAAAAAAGAGAATATGACTGCTGGTACAAAGAAAATGCTTCATAACTGAGGCCTTTATCCTTTTAGTGCTACTTTTGTATTAGTTATTTACAGTCCACACCGTTAGGTTGGATGGTGAACGTTGGTTCACCGCATTTTTCAGAGTTGTCTTGTAGCCACTCCTTTGTTATCCTAGCTGTGTGCTTAGGGTTAGAGTTGTCTTATTGGAAGATGAACCTTCACTTTACTGACGAGTGGCTTCTGTCTGGCCCTTCTACCACACAGGCCTTATTGGTGGAGTGCTGTAGAGAAGGTTGTTGTTCTGGAAAGTTCTCCTCTCTCCATAGAGACATGCTGAAGATCTGTCAGAGTGACCTAAAGGTTCTTGGTCACCTCCCTGACTAACGCTCTTCTCCCCTGATTGCTCAGTTTGGCCGAGCTCAGCTCTAGGAAGTCTCTTGGTGGTTCCAAACTTTTTCCATTTATAGATCACTCTGTTCAGAGGAACCTTCAATGCTGCAAAAAAATGTCTTGACCCTTTTCCAGATCTGCGCCTTCGATCCTCTCTCGGGGTCTACAGATAATTCACAGATAATTGACTTGTACTCTGACACTATTAATTGTGGGATCTTATATAGACTGAATTAATTTACCACAGGTGAAGTCCAATCAAGAAAAAACATGAGCTTGATTTTGACAAGTCACTGTGAATACTTATGTAGTACAGTGCTTGTTTATTCAGTTTTTTTTTTTTTAATACATTTGCAAATAATTCTAACAGCCTTCTTTAAAGTTGTCATTAAGGGGTATTGTTTGTTTGATACAAATAATGAATGTATTCTATTTTGGAATAATTAGCATCAGAAAAGGTTTATAGCCATTGTCAATGAACAGAATTCACAAGCATAGGAACTTTGGTGATAACGTTGTAACATAACTAATTGTGGGAAAAGTGTACTTTCCATGGCCAACTATTCCTAGACAACATGACTTACATGTTATGTATGACTTTACTGAGTCCAATGTCTTAGGGCCACTTTAACTAATTCAATACCGGTGAATTGTAAACATACATGGCTGTAGCAGCATCGAAATGGCACTACTTGCAGAGTAAGTATCCAAAGTGACTTTCAGTTGACCCGGTTTTGTACTAGGAATTAACATAATTGAGTCACAGCACTTACACAAGCAAAACCACATTTTACAAGGTGTAGTTAACTCAATTTGGCCGCTGGTTCTTGCAAGGCACAGTCATAGGACAAACCAAATAGAACTACAGAAACAGCAGAGAATGCTTTCTTTTGTCTTCTGTCATAAAAAACGGTACATATTTTCTGTACCATTTGCTGCAGACTAAAACTCATCTCCCACAACATATAGCCATGTACAGGTTGATCACCAGTCAGGGCCAACTTCTCACTACGGTACAAAACTTAATAGTGGCTGGAATTAAAAATGGCTTCACTATGGAGTGATAAATGTGCCTATTGCGCTCACCAAATCTTCCCAGCCGCTCTCAAAGCAATATACCCTGCCACAGCTCCAAATTATAAATCAAACATCTTGCAGGTCTGTATATGATTCATTACAATTTATCGACAATCATTTACAGAAGTGGTTTTCAGATGCCTTTGTGCCGGCTGTAAATTACATACTAGAGGAAGGAAAAACAAATATGAAAACAAAAAAAAATGTATTTTTTTACTTGACTGGCAGTGTCAGAGCTAAGCGATACAGAGGGGGGGAAATTACATAGCTGATGAAGGCTCATTGATTCAAATGCTTGATGTTTTCAGAGAGGCAAAGGATGACAGTGAGGAGTTAGCTTGGGGCTGCCTTGTAAGAAATATACAAAATGCTACAGCGCTATCTTGACTTAAACAAACAAAAACGTGATAATAATTCTAGGTTTGAATAAATGCACCTTAGGCAAACAACATCAAATCGAACAAACAAGTTAGTTACACAATCTTTCATGTCTGTGTATTCTTTAATGATAGAAGCGCTTTGAGGACGGCTTTAACATCCTGTATCTGCTCGTGTGTTCATTATGGTCTCTGCTGGCTGGGCTATTTCTGGTGACATATGACACTGATGATGTTGACAGCGATCGCCTTCCCACATCACAGCCCTGCCCGCGAAAGGTCAAGCCAAATGAGAGATATGTGTAAGCAGGGCCAGACCGGTCGCCACATCCTCTCCTGGCTCCGGGGCGCTCCGGTTGATGAGGTTTAAACATCAACGCGTGGTCATTATTTCGACTATAGAGGTCCACTTAACTCTCCCTGGTCCCAGAGGAGGCTTCTGAGGCAAAGTACAGCGCACAGAGAGGGAGGGTTGGTTTCCACAATGTTGGGTTTTGTCCCTTAAGTATGAAGCAGAAAGACATTTTTTTCTAACCGCCTTCTTGCCATCTCAGTAAATGTAATTCCTGAACACCCCGAGTGAATTGATTAATTACAAAGCTGGCTTGGTATCAAAGGTAAATGATTTAATTATATTCCCAGCGTCTTTGTTAAGAAGCCAACTGTCAGGCGGTGGTAAGTGGGGCTGTGGCCCTGTGTGGCGCCTGAGGCATGAGCACTGTGTGTGTGCGTGTGTGTGGTTTTTTATATTTGAGAGAATTAAATAGCCTGTGTTTGTCTATATCTCCAGTGTTTGCCTCCTCCACAGAGATTCTTCTCACGTCTATGGGCGCTCAGAGCGACCTATAGCATGTTTATGTGGTCAAGAGGGCGATGACTGTCCCGTTTCAAAGACTGAATCAGCGTGACGTTTTTATAGTGCCACAAAACCTCTTCCTCAGGCTGTTTGCGCCAACAAAGTGAGCTGCTTTGGGTACTACAGTGAGCACCCTGTTTTCAAAAGTCAATACTGGATTCACAGTCATAACACAAACTTTCCCTGACCTTAACAGCTGTTCAGTATTATAGAAGTATGGGAAATGTGTAATGAGGGACTTTATCAAGACACACCATGTTTACCAGTAAAAAGAAAGGCTGTAAATTAAACTACTTAATATACTTAATATCTACCTGCAGGTGAACCTATATTTTCTCCAGGACCCTAGCCCATGCTTTAGAAAAGTCCCTTAAGAAGTGGATGTCTTCAAGTTCTCATCAGTGAGTGACACAGTGTTCACTCTGCTTTTAGGAGATGAGAGCGTCTTAACTGTCAGAAGACTTCTTACCTTCAAAGCTTAGGTTTGAGACTTGTGAAGGTGAAACTGCCTGCGGATGCTGACAAAGCTTTCTGTAAAGAAACACAAAGAGCCAGAAGTGAGAGAAGTTATTTTCCTTACAGAAAAAAACAATACAGGTGTCACTCATCAACACATAATAGTGCATCATTTCAGTGGCCAAAGGACATTCATATAGTACAGTTACAGTAGTATTACAATAGAAATAGAATGTACTACCATTTTGGCAGGTCTATTGCAGTAGATGTACTTAAATGAAGGACAGAAAGCTTGGTATCAGAAATCTTTTTAGAGACCTAAATACATAAACATTAAAGCCGTTTTTGATCAAAATGAATAAACAAATACATTAAAAAGGGATTTTCATATCAGTTTGGAATGTATAAAGGTGCTTTGCTTATTATTAACAATCCAGGATTCTTTTGCATACTGTAGATGAGGGCTATTCCAGCCAACTAACTAACAAACAAACTAACTAACAAACAAACAAACTAACTAACTAACTAACAAACAAACAAACAAACAAACAAACAAACAAACGTGTCATCTCTGGCCTACAGTGAACACCCGCAGAGATGCCACAATGAGTGCCAACCAATATGGTCCGGTCATGAGCCGTACTATTGGTTGGTAAGTTGAGTCCTCAGCGCACTATGTCAGCTCTGTTATTCAGTACCACTGTACTCTGCTTTAAAGGTGCCATAACATGCTTTTTTTCACGTTTCGTAGTCTATCCTAAGTGTATAATTGATAATAATAAGGGTTGTGCAACACCCTTAACATAATAGTTAAGAAATATCACCCAGACCTTGGACCCCCTCACCAACCCGGAAATGCAGACGGCTTGGTTTGATATTCGCCCCCACCCTTGCGAAGAGCGATCTGGCTCCCCCGCCCAACCCGTGACGTAGTCTCAGAGCGCGTGTGTGCCCCGCCCACCCGTGACGTAGTGTTTGCCCCACAGCTGTTAGCTCCGCGCTGCGCCGCTCCGCGCCATTGAGTGAGAAACGATAGAACTTCAGATCAACACTACATTGAGACTAAATAAAGGGGTGAGGGGGGATGATGACGCGTGCTTGCCCTTATGACGCGCTCTTGCCCCACCGCCCGTCAGTTTGGAGATTCGCGGAAAGGAGATAGTCTATAATATAGCTAAACACTGCGGGAATCAATCAAAAAACACTCTGGGTACATATATGAAGCACAAATAGCAATGTAAGAAGGTTAAAAGCTCTGAAAAGTCGATTTTGCATGTTATGGGACCTTTAAACATCAATTGAATCAGATGTTGTAATGCCATTTAAATTTAAGAGCTTATAGTCCTGGTTCCGATTCTGTGGTCTAGTCCCCTTCACGATGTTGTATAAACCTGGTACCAACAATTATGTCTTTGTTCAGGACAAGGTCTAGGTCTAGCTCTGCTGCTATGATCTGCTCTACATCAAGTCTTTTTTTTAGATTGACACTGGGTTGGTCTTTGCTTAGTCCTGCTTTAGACCTGTTTCTAAGTGACAGAGAAATAATAGTGAAACAATAGATTTCATGAATAGTATCATTGCGAGTTGTTTGTGCATATTGGGTATAGATAATAAAATTGTGGTGCAGTTTTGTGGTCCGCCCCCCAGAAAATGGCCCTCCAAAAAATCTGGCCCCATGGAACATATAATAGCCCTGCTGTTGATTTTCTCTTTTAATCAGATTTCATTTTTTTTTTTTTTTTTTTCTATCACTTTGCTTACATGCACTTAAAACAGTAAATCAGTATGCCTTAAAATTATGTACCTAGAAGATTTGTTAAGTTTAATATTTGTATATATATATATTGTATATTAGTTGTTAAAAATGCATCTTTATGGATTTTGACCTCATCACAAAAGTGAACCAAATGATGAGTAAAAAGGAAAAACAAGTGAAAATGTTGTGGGTCTGCCAGCATCGTGACGACATTGGCCTGAGAAGAGATCGGAGAGAAAATATTCTGTGCACGTCCTCAATGATAAACTGTGGAAGTAAAAATCCTCCATTCACACAGTTGAATAATTGCTGAAGAAGTGGGGGCCACAATTCAAGATAAATAGAGGCGTTAGTGGGGTTTTGTCACCGCACAAAGGAGCTGTTTATAGCACAGGGCCTGGGATAAACCATTTTCAGGCCAAACAAGGTAAATGAAGCATAATTGGAAGCCCATTACCAAATTGAAAAACGGGTGTCTTTTGTTTTAACTGTGTTAGAATCGAACTGGGGGCGCTGCTCCTACTCTGTAAACCTGCATCCAACTGCAGGGCTCAATAATTATAATGTTCAGGATCCTTCTGAGGTCCCAGGAAAATCAATAGACTAAGGACAAAGAACCTATAGCCATCACTTAATTCTCTTATCACTGTGATTTAGAGGAAGAGGAGGATGTTAAATAACTGTAAATCTTTAGCTATGACTTTGAGGGTGCTTTATGGCACTTCTTACAGCTTCTTCCAGACAGAATGTCCATACCTTCCGCAGACCACACAATTTATAGCTTTATTACCCTTTGTCTTAAAGAGCAGGGAGACATAGCAGGCAGGAAGGAGATAACAGCCAGCACAGCAGCACGGCACAGGAGCAGCTGGGACAAAAAAAAGTGGGATGCCATCATCTAGAGAGACATATCTTTGTGACAGCTTTACAATGCAGGAGCAGGGGCTTCTATTTGGGGATGGGAGACAAGAAAGCGTGGGTGTCCCAATCCACTCAACTCCACCTGGTAAATCGTAAAGAAAAAAAAAGGCCTGACCCCCCCTGTGGAGGCAGAAAAATTCAATTTGTGACTTATCCCCAGATGATCAGATTAAGTGAGATGTTGGGATGCTTCTCCGCCCTAGCACCAGGCATGTGTAGAGGTCACAGGGAGGACTGGTGGAGGGGGTAGGGTTCACTCTCAAGCAGAAAGGCTGAGTGCTTTTTCACTGCACGCAGTCATGAGTTCTTTTGGACCAGGCAGATGCTTCCTCATATTTTCTTGCGGCGCTGACAAGTGGCTTATTGTTCCCCTTGATAAGGCTACAGTGTTCCCGGTAATGGGAATTAGAGGGAGGCGTAAGTCACCGAGACACAGGGTGAGAGCGAATCAATTGATAATGGGAGATTTTTCACGGATGCAAAAGGCAGGGTTATTATCAGTGCTGTTTAAAAGAGCAAGGCCCAAGATTTGTCTTGGAACGACCCTCCCGGCCAGTTTATACGAATAAAAGTTACACTCTGCTTGAACCCAGTAAAAGTGGTTTTACTGTGTTTCCAGACACATGCCCCAGACACTATGTTCTAAAGTGTGTCAGCTCATGACAAACTGACTGTATACCATTTCATGAAGAACAAGAACAAGCACTGTAGTATTGTGCAAATCAAGTGCAAGGCCAAGAGTTCAGGTTATATCCCTGTTACATATTTCATATCTCAAATTACATTATAAATATATTATACTAGAAATACCATTGTACTTATTTTAAATGATTTGTTTAATTATGTTGTGTTCAGGGTCTAGAATTTGATGACGTCGGAGGTAAGGGCCTATGGAAACTCTATGGGAAATGTACTGTTTTTAAAATAAACATCCCAAAGAAATGTCTCCAAAGAATCTACAAATCTCCACAAACTTGTCATATTAAACTCATGTCTTTAAGTCATTTCAACAGACAACAATCACATGATTGGAGTGGAATAACAGCAACACTTTCTGACGCTGAAGTTTTAATGAAGCCAGTTTTGAGTATCACCTTTACTGCATTAGAAAATAAAACTGCCAAAACATATACGGTATTATAGAGCGGGGAAAAGAAAATGAATAAAGACACTCTATTATTTTGTAGAATGTGAAAACCTAATTGGACTAACATTTAGAGTTTTATTACATTTGTACACATTAGCTCACATGAACCACAGAGAAACTAACTACAGCAGGCTTTGTCGTATGTCTCTCCTTATATAATGTATCTACCAATATATCTATTTTCAGCAGAATCACAACCAGCCTAAATAAATAAATAAATGTGACTATTCTACTACGACTGGGAATTGCTTACAAAGCCACATCATCATGAACCTAGGAGGCATTGTGCGCTGTCCTCCAAAACTTTGTCACAGTAAGTGGGTTACCAGTAAAGCTAAACCTATTTGTTACTTTGACCCAGTTACTGACCGTCTCCCCAAACAATACCGCGATCAAAGAGTGCCTGGATTCTGCTGCTTGATAACTTATTGCTAACAGCTGCTCAAACAAGAAACAACTCGCCACGCCTTAACACTTCACTGCAACGGCCGACAGGAAGCCAACAAAACAATAGTGCTTTCATGTCATAAACACAAATGCTTGATGGCTTTGACTTCAAAACCTGCGGCAGAAATATGTACTTCATCTCTCTTTTGTGAGCGCGCAGGTGGATGCCGCTTGCTTTCCCGTTCATCTGGGTAGCCGTGGGCGCCGCAGGATTTACAAGAACCTCCAGCGTTACCAAGCGCCATCGAGAGATTAATAGATGAAAAGCGCAAACACGGTCAGCAGCAAACAGTGTGGCCCTCGTCCTGACAGCTCCCCCTAGGGCCCTGGAATACATTATCCGTCGCATTCTTATGGGTGTTGGGAATAATTACTCACTCCCATCGTGTGACACACTCAATAAATTAGAGTCCCTTTTAAGTTCTAAAGGCAAATGCATATTGTGGCCATCACTTAGAGGCCGCTCTGTCCGTGATTGTGCATAATTTGTTGTAACAATGTGTTAGCGCGACTCTGTAACTCGAGCTAGCAGCTGAGTACAGATGACTGAGCAATGTGCCGATGAAGTCAGAGGGGAGATCGCGAAGAGTATAAAAGGCTGTGTGTGTGTGTGTGTGTGTGTGTGTGTGCGCGCGCGCGTGTGTCTTCATAATTAATAGATTCTACTTCGTCAGGCTGTAATCTAATTATGTATTATGCCCCCATGCTCCGTGAATCATTTCTGCACTTTGTTAGCCAAATTGGGAGAAAAGGATCGAGACATTGAACATATTTGTGTGGCAAAAGTCAGCATCTGAAAAAGGAAAAAAAGATGATCGCTAAAGCCCTGCAGTTAAAGGTTCTCAAAGGAAATTAAATTATGATTTAGTAATTGACGAAATAAGCCTTGGGAGTTAAACATTTTTTTGCAACAGCTGTGATCCGTAAAATCAGTAGCATGTCCAAGGGAGATTACATTCTCATAAAGTAAACACGTTTCACAGACTATTGTGGATTAATGTTGAGATGGAGATGTCAGCTTGTCCCCACCATGACACATTTGGATAACTGGGAAAAGCATAAATCTACTGGCGCTGTTTTTTTTTCTCAACAAAAGTTTAAAAAAAGGGAGAAAAAAAGAGAAAAAGAATCTCAAAGTAACTTGTGCAGCCCTGACAGCATGAAGACAAACTCCATGAGCGGCGCTGTGAAACGTCAACACCTCTGCTCAACAGAAATGCGACAGCCACCAGGACTAATTGCATGTCACACCACGCTCTTATTGGGGAAACGTTACTCTCTTTGCTTTAACATACAGCAAAACAAAAACACTAATTCTTGAAATAGCTTCTCATTTCTTTACAGTGGCTTGTTGTTGTATTTTCCGTCTCCAACAAGTAACAATGCAGCTCCACGAGTAGAATCGAGTGTCAGCCTTCCCCTCAAATAACAAAACTGACAATTCTCATCTTATTAGGCTCCCTGGTGCCGGCGTTCTGTCATTACATGAAACGTCCAGTGCCTTCAAGTTGAGTGAAACTTAAGATTTCGCCCCCTGTGCTCCTTTCAACACACACTAATGATCTCAATGAGCAACACATTCTGTAGAGAGATGGAGCAAAGGACAAGGCGCAGATATAGAAACAGAATGTAAAGTATAATTTGTGCAATGTGATTAGACCAAGGCTCTCAGTCAGAACGTTAAAGATCATAAAGCACATTAGGAGACACACTGTCACAACGTGAAAGAACAGCTGAGTTCTCAGCTGCCTCCATTCATTTCCGTAATGACAGTCAATGCGGTTTGAAAGAAATGGGCTCTTCTCTTCTTTCAACTTTGATTAGGTGACTTAGGCGAGATGAAGAGAAATCATTTAGGGAGCAGATAAGTGTGTCAGGAGATAATGACTCCACAGGTTGAACACGACAGAGAAGCGCCAACGTCCCAAGTGAAGCTGATGAAACGCAACAACACGCGTGGAAATCCAGGTGTGGGACTGTTTACCAGCGCATTGTTTAGTGTTTACAGCGCTGAGAGAGGGATCTGTGTGTGTGTGTGTGTGTGTGTGTGTGTGTGTGTGTGTGTGTGTGTGTGTGTGTGTGTGTGTGTGTGTGTGTGTGTGTGTGTGTGTGTGTGTGTGCGTGCGTGCGTGCGTGTGTGTTTTGTACATGTCAGCCATCTTAGAAATGGTCAGATCAGATACAATGCTAATAAATGTACTTGCTCAACGAGAATATTACACTGAGTCACTGATCTTGACATGCATTCTTTGTACAATGTTAAGAAGACCAACGCAAATGGTTTTGAGACATTACATAATAACCAACAAACTACAAAATGGATGCAAAATGAAGAGGCCCACTGAGCAATTCATCTATTTTCCACTACTTAAAGTAAAGTAAATTCCAACCCGTATTCAGACTGTGACGAAACCATGTAGCTTTACCTTTCTGACCTCTCAGGAGCGTCTCATAAAGACAATGTGTTTTATAATTGAACTGCAGATTATTTTCCTGCCACACAATACAATAAAAATGCAATCTTACCCAAATACAGCGATTATTTTTATATAATTAAAAAATAAACAAATAACCTAATGGCAGCAAATATATGCTGTGTTCTCTTAGACAAAGGTAAGAATGTGATCCATAGCAACCAAATTATGACCCTAAAATGTTTGCATTTTATGTGGTCTCATTATGAAATTAACTAAGAAAGTAAATTATGTTGCATTTAATCATATGTGCAATATTTCCTGCAGCTGTTCATTGAGGATTGACTTAAGAATCAACTTTGTATGATCAATTTGACAATGATTTTCACACTGCTAAAGAGATTCTACTCACATTTATATTTCACAGAGAATTATCTGAAGGCAAAGAATCGACTGGTCTGAGTAACTCTGTAAATTATACATGAAGTAAGCTGTTTCTGAGACTTGTGAATAGAAAAGGGGGACTAAGCCTCACCTAGAGATTTCAAAAGTATCTGAGAAAGTACTAAACCCTTCCAAATGTCTTTTAAAACTTTATGAATGTTCTCTGTACCCTGACCAAAACAAAACAAGATGACAGGTGCCAGTTTACGACATTCCCTCTCTTTATCTTTGAGTCTCCTCCATTCCCCCTGACAACGGGAAACAGGGAGAGAAGAGAGGGAAAGAGAGGAGGAGAAGGAAAAAGGCGGGTAGCGCAAAAAGAGGGTTGCAGCACGCGGGGGACCTGAAGTGTGTTTAGGAGGAAGACGCCTGTCAGTAGCTGTCAATCGTCTGGCTTTTTGATGCCATCGTCTCAGCACAGGCCTGTCTGTCTCACAGTGTAACAGCTATCAAAGACTCACTCACAGAAGAGACAGGCGCTAGGTTGGAAACACGAGGAATCCACACGTTCACTCATTTACACCTGGCATAAAGAACTTTCAGAAATTTGGCTCTGACAAATTTCATGTCATCCTTCTGACCTGGGCTTCAATGTGGTCAATTATAATACAGTTGGGGGGTTAGTGTGAATGATACATGATACAGTATTACTATTAGTTTCAAGGTTTTTTATTAAGGTAGAACTATCTCTGGGGTAGTTACAAACATTAACAAAATTGAAGTTCAATAACTAAAACTGTTGTTTGTTTGTTTGTTTGTTTGTTTGAATTATTTGATCATACTTTCAATCAACGAATATAAAAGTGTACAGTGTGCTGGTTTGGCCACTAGAGGGCCATGCTACACATCTTGTTTTAGTGATAATTTCCAGTGCAAATCTTTTTTTCAGTCTGTTTTTCAGTCATCGATTGCTCACCTTTCATACACAGCACATCTGCTCTGGCTCAGAAGGTTGACCAGATGACCAGATGGCAATGGAGCAAAAGCAGTGTCCAGGCAAAGATCTGTGTTCCCATTGTCAGATTAGTAGGTTCACAATATACAGACGCAGGACTGCTGCTTACACACACACAACTCAATCACACCTCACCTCTGTCCACAGTGCATCCTCAGGGTAGTCCTGTCAATGCTTACTTGGCCTTGAACCAGTGCTAAACTACTGAGTTCATCATGAATAAAACATTAAAGATGTACATTGAAAAGGCGGATGCAGCCTGTTTATTGGCACTCACCGCTCCATAAACCATTCTCATCCCATCTAGGATGAGAAACACATGCTGTGGCGTCCTGTTGATGACATTTAACACATAATATAAACCATAAAACACAATGATAAACATAGGAGTAGCAAATAAATCTGATTCATAGAAACCCTGATGTGGGATTTATAAGTAAGTAAAGATAAGAGTCTTTGAGCAAATTGATGGCGTGAGCTCTATCAAAGCACCAGTGAGACTCTAATACAGTCTTATAGAAAGACTAGCAACACTCTAAAGTAGCTTCATCCCTCCTCTTTGGCTGGCCTAAGCGCTTAAGTAATGTATTGCTTTCATAAGTGTGCAACTTCACAGCACTTTCTTTGGTAAAAATATGCCTCCTTCCTCTGGGTAGTGTGATTAAGAATAAAAGAGAATTACTATGGAATAAATTCAACAGGCGAGATGAACAGGGAAGTGTTAGCTGCTGTGAGCAGAACAGCAGCAGTTCTCTCACTGAGAGGCCCCAGCAACAACAGCCAGTCGCTCTAGAGGTATCCATCACAAGCAGCACTGTCCCCATGGCACCAGAGCTAATGTATCACCTCTGGATTGCAGTAATATCTGTCTGATGGATGTTTTCAGAGTGGAGTTGGCCACATGTACCCCATAGTCAGAAAACCCAAGCTCTGGGAGTAGCTTTGAGGAAATGGGACTCTGCTCCTGGAGGTCCATTACACCCCTCCTTCAGAGTCCCACACCTCAGCCCCAGTCCATTCATCCACAGTCCTTCCTCACGCTCAGTCCCTCTGCACATGTGTGTGTGCATGTGTGCTCGTCTGCTTGCATGTGTTAGTCACAGGTCTCCGGTGAGCGGCCGACTGCCATCCTGGGGCGATGCCTGGGCTCCTCCAGTCAACTTTACTGCCTTCATTTGGTCTGATGAATGGCCGGTCGCCTTATCAGTCCCTCTGCCTGCAATCTAAAGTGGTTCCCTGGAGCCTCACAGTGCCGGCAGCTCCGCTCGCTCTGGCTAGTATGTACTCCTTTTGCCTGATTCACATTTGCCGCACACAGTCGGCAACAAAGATGTGGATAGATAGATGCACAATTACACATAGATATTACAATTCTAGATGTGCAATTCAGGAAAAAGACACACAAAAACAAAGTGGCAATTGTATAAGAATTGCAGAGCATGCAAAGACAACTGCATACACAAGCACATGTCAAGTACTAAATCCATCATCTTTATTCCTTCCCCAATGTGCTTATATATTTTCTTGTGGCAGCACTGTGCTCACAAAAATATTTATTTTGCAGATTTTTTTCCTTTCTTTTTTTTAGGAAACACAAAAGAAATCACGCCTCTCTTCCTCCCTGGCTCATGCCAAAATAATCAATGCTTTCCAGAGAGGGACTTGTGGCGCGACATGCGTAGAGGGAAGGCAGAAGGATGCAGACATAGCTGCAGGCTCTGGTTGTAGATAATAAGTGAGGAGCAGTCCTTGGGTATGTTTTACAGCTATCAAGACTCATCATATTTGACATGCATTCTGGTGTTTACACAGTCTCCTCTGTAAAATCCTCTCCAGCTATAGAAGGAGCAGGGTGCAGGGAGCACATACAGCGCAGCACGTACACATTGAGCACACACAAGTGCTTAGAAAAGAAGAGCCAGTTGTTGCCTTTGCTTTTCTCTCCCTCCTCTCTTCTCTATGTTCCATCTCTTATCCACGGCACAATTGGCGGCGTTAGCACCTGTCAGCTGACTGACTTCTTGTTCCCGGTGGCTTATGAAAAAATCATGGCTGTTGGGCTTCAGAGGCCGCTTTCCCATCAATATGAATTCACCATGGTCTTCATGCAACATTAGGCCAGGCCCTGTTTTCATACAGCCAGCCACACGTTACTGTCTGTAATACACAGGAGGAAATGAAAGAGTAAATAGTCCTTTTAGAATGTTACATTCAATCATGGGTGGAACCAAGTCACCTATGAAAGGGACCAGTATATTTGGCTTTCAAAATCACATTTGCTTCCACTCCCTTGATATTACTGCGCGATGCTTTGTACCTTATTAGAGTGTCCTCTCCGCACGGAAAATTAAACATTACATTTTTTGAACACACTTTCAATGCTTGTACCCTATTGTTATAATATAAATAAGCTCTTACCATGGCGCTTTTCCATTTGGGCTTTAGTTCTACAGGAAAGTAAGCAGTTGTAGTGCATGCATGTGTACATACTGCAACACAATTTACAAGACTATTTCATTTTGAATATATACTTGTGCAATTTGTGCCAAATGTTATAATCTAACTTCTTAAAATTAAAAAGATGAATAATTTACTCATCATTTAGAAGTATGACTTGTCTCATCTCATTCTGTCTGTTCCGCACAAAACGTTCCCTAAACTATGGGAATGCGCCAAACGGCAAAACGTCGTAACCAGATGATCTCGTCGCGGCACAAACATTGTTTTAAACTGAAGCATCCAAACAGGAAAACTGCAGTATAATTTCAAACCGCTCACACAACAATAATTCGTTTAGTCATCATTTCACATGTGCTTGGCCAGACCTGCTGCTAAACCGCTGCTTCCCTTCATCTTCCCTTATGCTTTTAAACATGTTGAAAGTCAATTATCCCCACCACTTCTCTCTGACATCATCGCGCTAATACAAGCTGCTCTTGACCTTATGTTTGTGCGTCTCCAGCGGATGGGACCACGGAGCGTCCCCCTGATTGGATTAACTTCAGATGCGCTGCATGTCTGCCTCTATTACCCGTGCTGTTGTGATATTGAACCTCCAGCCCCGACCAGCCCCTCCTGTTTCTCCAGCCACTGTCCCACCCTCCGCACGTCCCCGGAGGCCCGCTCCTTCTCCCCGTAGCGCCCCGTGTCAGACTGTCGCACGCACGCACACATATGCCTCAGCTCACACCTCCAGCGCAGTCGTATCCCATGTGTCGCAGAACCGTGATGGAATGCCTGCAGAAGCCTCCCCTCGCCTCCCTTCGCCTCCCCTCGCCTCCCCTCGCCTCCCCTCGGCCCCTTCGTGCTTTATTTTCCCAAAGTCCGGAGGGGTCGTCTTCTATGGAGAGCTTAATCAACTCAATTAAGTGAGCCTGATTGCCATGGCAAATTGGTCTGGGGTATAACATTATCATTAGAGCCCCGAGTGCAATCACAACGGGACACAGCAGTCGCAAGAGGGTTTAAGTTATGGAGAGAGCGTTTCATAGCTGGGGCAAAGATTAAGCCATTCTTTTTTAATATTACAGGTAGTTAATGTGCGGGTATTTTTCTTAAATATTGAATATACATTACTAATGTGTCCTCCTTTGTAAATCATTGTTTTATTGCGTTTCATTCTCAGATGTTGAAATATGTTTTAAAAGGTCTGTACATGAAACAGTATGTGGTAGTGACATAAAATATACTATAGTTTAGACCTCTGCAAATATGTTCTGAAATACTGCGAAAGAATTGTTATGTATTAATTTGCAGTTTATATTTCAGTCTTCGCTCGAATGTTAAAACCCCTGGATGTGTTTAAATTGTGAACTTTGAACAGACTCTTACAAATAAAATGTAAATTCTAAATGTAATCGCAATAAGATATTTTGCCTCCCTCAGTATACGACAGTTAAATGCATCCCCAGGTTCTGACGCGATTGTAAAACTGTAGGAGCACATGTTACAGCTTATCTTATTATATGTAAAGTAGCATAGGATGTGGCATTGTTGTTGCATCGGCTTAGAGTTCTGTGGCGCTATGAAGAGCACCTCTGCTGACACTCAACTGACAACCACAGTGAGGTGTTGTGGAGGCAACTCTCGACGTGCCAGCATGACTTTCAGCAGCCACAGAATTATAAACCTCACCTAGCCGCCGTCTTAAAAACCAGTGCTTCACCTGCTGTAATTGTTTTCACATACGACGTTAGTCTTTGTGTGGTTTACTCAAGGTGTCAACCCCTTTTCATTCAGCTGAGATGTTTTTTTCAACCGATGTGGCTCATGCCCCCGAGCAGCTCTTTTGATCTTTCTGAAGACTGTCAACATATTGCGTGACTCCATACAAATTGAATTCATTTTTATTTGCGCGCTGGGTTAATAGAATAGATGCCGGGATGATTTGAAAGTCAAACAACCACACCTGCCATTCACCTATCCCTTTTTTCCAAAGCCTCATCTGTTTTGTTCTGTGAAGGTGGAAGCTATAGTGAGAGTTTGGACTGAATAGTGAAAGAAATAGCTTATTAAAGCCTTATTTTATATTAGAATTTTATAAAGTCCTTGTCATAGGGGGTTGTTTTTGCTATTGTCACATCCTCGTCTTGTTACCACAGCTGAAGTGGCCTAAATAAAATAACACTCTATCAAAATTAATACAGTGGCAGAGAGTGAAATCAGCACCAGTGCATTTCTAAAGGTGCAAGCGGGCGTGCAAACCTTTCCGGGATGCCTTAAACAGACTTGTCAGGCTGGTAGATGCTGCTGTCAAACGGAGGACGAATCAGAGGTTGTCAATTGGATGCTGAGAAATGTCTGTCAGTCGCCTTGACGTCGGTCTCTTCGTTGTGATTAGCGTCACTTGGTATTCCTGCGCGCTCGTCTGACGGCTGAGTGAGTGGCGCTGAGGCCGCATCATAAGCAGGCACCCTGTGATAAACACACAAATGATGCGGCTAACAGCGGGGTGTCATTACACGCGCGTGTTATGGAGCTGTGTCACAGGTCAATTCAACAAGAGACTGTGTGTGTGTGTGTGTGTGTGTGTGTGTGTGTGTGTGTGTGTGTGTGTGTGTGTGTGTGTGTGTGTGTGTGTGTGTGTGTGTGTGTGTGTGTGTGTGTGGAATAGGCCCAAGCTACCCTTTTGATTACTTTGACAACACTGCCACTGTCTGGTCAGATTGAGGTACTGCATGGTTTGCATGGCGTGTTATTGGAAATCAGTGTTTCACAGTAATAATAAAACCATAGTGTCCCGTGGTCTAAAAACAAGCTCAAAGAACTGGTGTGAGAGATAATAGAGAAACACTGTTCAAAAGAGAGCAGTTTGAAGATTGAGTACAGGCAATAAGTGAATCTATGGGAAACACTGTGGGAATCCTAGTCAGCAAAAGAGAAGATATTGAGTGGATAATATCAATGATATAATATCATTTGGCAACGATACGCAAAGTAACTTGATAATTATACTAATTAAATTATGAGTATGTTGTCCATAAGAAATAAAGACTATGTAGATTTCCAACAAACTTGACAGTAGAATCTTTCAAAATAAGCTATTCATTGATATGTTTGCACTTCTGTGGTTAAGATAAGATAAGATAATCCTTTAATATCCACACAAGGGGAAATTTCGTTGTTACAACGCAGTAGAACAGGAGGAAAGGACTGATTATAGGAAGTTTCAAAACACACTCTTAATAGAACTCTTATGAACAAAACAAAAAACTCTTATTAACAAAACTCCTCTCCTATCTTAATAGGGAATGGAGGGGGGGAAATAAAATAAAATAGATAATAAAAATACAAAATAAAGATAAAAATCAGATAATAATAATAATAAAATAATGATAATAGAATAAAATAAAAATCAAATCAAATAAAGTAAAAATAACTAGCACAAGACTAGGTAATACTATTAGCAGGTAAGTAAGGCTTGTTAAATTACATAAACAAGTATAAAGGTGAAAATGGCTACTTTAAAGGCTAACTTTTGTCGTGGGTTCCAGCCATGGATGTATTATGGTTCCAGCGTCCTGTTATTCATGGGTCTGAAGTGAAGTCACACACTCGTTGCTACTGCCATCTTGAGGACATAAGCCGCTTGTTGCGCTGCCAAAAGAAGAAGTTCCCTTTTGTAACATCCCCAAGACTTCATTTGGGAATATAACTATTATTAACTAATAAATGCTAGCCTACTTGCAGACAGTTTTAACTATCCTAAGTTCCAACTATAACTGTGTAATATTTTAGGATCTGACAGACTCATGCAACACTCAAGTCACCGGCAAGTCACAGACGGCTTGTGGATGAGGAAGCTTCGATGTAGTAAATGTCTGCTAAAGTTTGTTGTGGCATATTTTTGCTGCTTTTAAAGGACACATATGATGCAAAATTGGGTTTTTGAGCTTTTAACCATGTTCTAATATTATTCCCTCATCGAAAACATACCTGAAGTTGCATTTAGCTTCATTAACACTCTTTATTTATTTTTATTTATACAGGGGAGAGATAATTGAGAACGTATCTTATGAGCGCTCTGTTGAACACAAAACACATAGAAACACATATCTAGATGTGGAAAAAATAACTAAAAACATTGAAACAAGAGCACTTTGGATAGTCTTTTACAAGTGCTTTGAGTTCATTAAAAGTTATAAAATAATTGAATTTCTGTCCCATAAATAGGAAGCTAAGTTCCTGAAAGCCTTTTTCTCTAGCTCCATATTGATTTGCTGAGACACTAAAATGAGAATGTCCTAAGATCTTAATCGCCTTATTACATATTCAGCAAATATGTTAACTACTCAGGTAAAATCTCAATGAGAGCTTTATAAACACACAAAATGCTAGAAAGTCTTATCCTAATCACCTCAATAACTGGCGTTTTCTCAATCTGTGACGTGGCTCTGAGAATTCCATAAATCATCTCCAGACTCTTTCTGTGAATTTCTCCCATCTAAATACGACCAGAACAACTGCGTGCTGGGACCCGGAAGTGAGAGGCCAGAATGAAATGAGCTTAAATCATGGATCTATGTTTATCTAAAACTGTGTGTAATTCTCAGGTAGTACCAGGGCGTTTTTATTTAAATGTTGATGATGATGACAATTAAACAGGAGATTTTAAACTTAAAGGCGCAATGGACGATTTTTCGGCGATTTGAGAACTCAGGTGGAAGTGCGCATGCGCACTCCCCCGTGAGGACTGATACAACACACACGTGCGTTTGTTTATTAGCGCAACGGAGCGCATCGCATCGCTCGTCTCCCGTAGATTTCTGTCCACTTCTGCGTCAGCTCGAACTGTCTTTCTCGTCTTCATTTTGCCCCGTACACTGAGGGAACTATATTATGATAGATCCATGCGCTTAGGCACGCGGAAACGTGGGGACGAACAGCACACGGCTGCAGGTGAGCGGTAGGTGCGTTTTATGATTGATACGTGGCAGGACAGATGATTTGTCCACGCCACGAGGAAATATGATTAAAAAAAGTCGAATGGACAATTTTTTTGACCCAAATCTGAGTCTCATTTCCTCGTGGCGTGGACTGCCGATTAGTCCTGCCACGTATCAATCATAAAACGCACCTACCGCTCACCTGCAGCCGCGTGCGGTTCGTCCCCACGTTTCCGCGTGTCTGAGCGCATTAATCTATCTTAGAGTTCCCTCAGTGTACGGGACAAACTTAGGACAGAGAAAGACAGTTCGAGCTGACTCAGAAGACACGGAAATCTATGGGAGACGAGAGATGCGATGTGATCCGTTGCGCTGATAAACAAACGCACGTGTGTGTTGTATCAGTCCGCACGGGGGAGTGCGCATGCGCACTTCCGCCTGCGTTCTCAAATCGCCGAAAAATCGTCCATTGCGCCTTTAAGTTTTTCAAGAGCATGTTTAAAGGCTGATAACAATACAAATAATGCAAATTGTCCTTTAAGTGTGTACGTTAAGATCAAAACCCATAACTTCTGTCTTCTTGAAGGATCAGCCCTTTTCCTTATTGTTATGTTCTGTTGTTGTTGTTGTTGTTGTTGTTTTATGGCGGTTGGCATCCAAGTGTTACATTACCGCCAGACTTTATTCCTCAGACTTTGTCGTAGTCCTCAGACTCTGTCGTAGTCCGTAAAAGTACTCCTTCCATTGCTTTGGTGTTACGTTCTGTTTTTCATGACCATCTATCACCCGAGAGGCAACAGCATGTGTGACGCAAAGACATATCATGACCTCATGGGCTTTGTAACACCAAAGCAATGGAAGGAGTACTTTTACGGACTACGACAGAGTCTGAGGACTACGAAAAGTCTGAGGAATAAAGTCTGGCGGTAATGCAACAATTGGATGCCAAACGCCATAAAACAACAACAACAACAACAACAGCATGTGTGACGTCTGCAACATGGCGGTGACAACAAGTCATGTGACGAAAACTTATGAATATGCAACATTTTGAGATAATTTTCCATTCCAAATATACTTTTTTTTTTTTTTTTTGACTGTTAATTGCTATGCCAACAATCCTAATTTTTCATCAACCTAAAACCCATGGAAAGGCTACATTTGGAACGTCACTAGAATAGCCTATTCCAATTACTTGGAATCTCAATTAGATTTTTTTTTTTTCTCGTTTAATTGCTATTGTCATTTTAAGTTTGTTTTTTACTATTATGTTGTACCTGAGTTGTATTAGAAGATGAACTGTGGTCCTTTTTGACCTCTGAGCACATCAAAACAAACGGCGTTAGCACAGGTACTACAAAGCTAGCTTACCTGGAATAGTTTACTTATCGCTAGCGTTGAAATCCGTCGGGTACTTCATGTTCCTGGGCCAAAAACACAAAAAAAGCAGGAGCCTCTTGAATAATTTAGTTCCATATAAGCAGTTGTACGTGTCACGTTTCTTTCTTGTTCCACGCTTCCTCACCTGAGAGTTGGTGTAGAAGTTGTAGCGCTGTAGCTGACAGTCACGGCCGCGAGGAGGGGAACAGGCGCAAATGGCGGCGCGCGCGGCACATTTCTTATCCCTTAAACAGAGTCAAAAACCAAAAAAGCAGAAGCGGAGGGACCAGGGCCTGTCTGTAGAATGTGCCGAGGAAGAGGAGATACTTGGCACAAGAAGCAGAAACAATTAGCGTCACATAAGCAGCGCAGAGGCCCGGGGAAGCAGCGGCGGCGGTGCGGGGATGGCTAGCAGCGCGCGCGCGGAGACGGCACGTGCGGCTGTTTTCACTCTCTGACAGACTTTGTTCCGTCTGTTTACAAATGTGCTTCGTGCCGTGGCTCATTTGTCTGAGGCCCTCGTGTCGGTTGGTGGCATGTTTTGTTCCCGTTCTACTTTATTAACAGGGAATAGGCCACAGAGGCTTGAATTCGCTGTAAAACACACACACGTACACGTAGTGCCAGCCCAGTGCTACCTTTAAATAACATGTATAGTTTATAAGTTATATATTATCCTCTTGCGAGACCAGTTCATGGTTTCGGTGGGTCTAGGTTGTATCTGTGCTCCCAGAAACTAATCTAAATCTTCTTTTTTTTACCATAACAATCCCCTGAAATGTAATCACCTCTGGTACCTCTGACAGATGAGTTTTCAGCCAGGCTAAATGACATTAACAGAGTGAAGTCTAGACCTAAATAAAGCCCAAAACAAAACATAATTCATACTCAAATTGTGAAACTATTGTGATACTACGTACAGAGCTTATTCTGAAACATTGTCTTGTCTATTACATATTCTATACTGGTAGGATATTGTCATGAGGAGAGTTTGACCCACCACAGACAGAATAAAGGCTATTTTCAACATTTTGTGTGAGCATGTTGGTAGCCTTTTTTCAGATCTGCTAAAGAGGTTAACGAACATCTTTAGAGCTATTTTGGTGCAGTGATATGTGTTAAGATTGCTCTAATCAAGAAGTGAAGTCAACCCTGGTAGTGTTGCGTAATGCTACCAGTAGAGGGCAGCATTAGAGACCTGAACCAGAACATAGCACAAGAGAGTTTTTTCTCCATTCAAAACTATACCGAGTTTGATTGATAATATCTCCCCAAAAGCAAGTTTTACCATCCAAACCCTCAGATATTGTTAAGTGTTTTTAATGTGCTCTTTCATTCATTTGACACGGCAGCTCAGAAGTCTTTTTAGTCTGGTTTGGTGCAGGCTGTAATTGGGTTCGTACTTTGCGCATATGACTTAAGGGCTCTTTGACCAGTTGAAATATTCAAACATTTTTGAGGTAAGTATACTTTATATCATTCACACCGACATCACATTGGATACAGTATATACACTGTCTGGCAAAAAACAACACAAACACTTGGATTAAACTAAGCAAATACAGTAGGTCCTGTCCTCCCACTGGAGATCTGCTGCAGGTGATGATCTCTCAGCTGCAACTCGTATATACATATAGTCAAGTTGTGACAAAGGTAAACAGCAGTCAAAAGTTGCTATGTAAGCTATTACAAATATGTAAAAGGTCAGCTAGAGCATGTATGGCCGGTATATTCTGACTGTTTATATAAAACCAACTTACTTATTGTGACATTCGTTCAAAGATTAACTAGAACAAACAAAGATTGTCCCTTCTCCCCCTTTGTAATTTACAGTACAAGCTGCAGTTAGCCTTTGCAAATAAGCTATTAGAGTGCTGCAGACATGGATGTTTTATTTTGTATTGGTCTGGTTCTATTCTTAGGTATAAAGACTTGAGTGGACAGTGCTATATATGTGATGCATTTACATTACAAGTGGTTCTTGTATGTTCAATAGGTTTGGGACACTCTGCTCTTATTGGAAAGAGTCACAGTGGAAACAAAGATGACCCGGTGGTGCAGTATGTGGTCAACAACTCCTTAAGAGAGCATCCAGTACTCACCAAACTCAGACTGGTAAGATACAACATTCAGTCGTTCTTTGTCAGAGATTGGCTTCACAAACTCACTAACTTGTAGCTGCATTGCCTGTCAATAACGATTGACGTTTTAATGCATTTTGGTAGAGGACATTTTGAACTTTGTGCCAGTTTTAGAGCGGGATTAACCATGAACCAGGTCAGAACATGTTGACGTATGAGACACCACAATATTAATTTGTTCATCACAAATATTATTTGATGATAAATGTAGTTTATTCTTGAATATTTAGTTTACAAACAGCAAAAAAAACATAGATAATTATTGAGTAATGCCAGCTGTTCACTTATCCTCTTTCTGCACTTCACTTTTAAAGCTTAGAATTTGTTACTACACATAAACACAATAAAGGAAAATGTTATAATCAACATTATAACTCTGTCCTATGTGGTAGTTTTATTCTTTCTCATCTTAATTAATAATATAAAATTTGTATTTAGTTTTTAATATGTCCCTAATGGCAAACTAACACAGTTTGATCCATCTATAATTTATAATTAATATTATTAATATTAATAATTTATTTCAGAAAACTCTTGAAGATCCATGGAGCATTATGATGGTTGCCAGTGAAGAGGCTCAATTCATGGCAAACCTTATACGACTGATCAATGGAACAAAAGCAATCGAAATAGGTTAGAATACTACTACGGCTCCACATAGAATATATACACTGTGACTAAATTAATTAACCTTTGTGTTTTATTCTGCAGGAATGTACACCGGATATAATGCACTAAGCATGGCTCTGGCAATGCCAGACAACGGACGAGTGGTGGCAGCTGAAATTGAGCAGACCTACGTTGATATTGCTAAACCATTTTTCAAAGAGGTGAGATTTTGTTTCATTAAAAACACTAAAACAAATATAACTCTAATTGCTGGGTTACTATAACAGATGTCTAGGCTTGGGAATTTTAGTCTGTTTAGTCCCCACTAGATGGCACTGAAATAGACACTTGATAACAAACAGTTTGTAATGGTAGCAATAGTAATAATTGTAATAATACTGATATTGCTCACTTGTAATTGGCCATTCAATCTGAAGGTAAGTAGTTCTAACCCTACAGTCAGTAAATAAAGAAAGTTGACAAACATTAAAGAAATATCCTGATTATAAAGACAACATGCATGATATACATGTTCTAACTCTCACAAACACTTTCACAATAATACACTAGTGTACACACAGTGGGGGAAGTGTCTGGCCAAAACAACAGTATGTATGACAGCCAGTGCTGCCCCAGCATTATCAAGCTGGTAATTAACTTAACTTTATAGCTGAACGTGTATATTCTATTATACAGTTTACACCAAAACACTACAACTACTTTTACAAACCACTAGTTAAAACAACCATTTTTAGCTAGTAAATTTGGAAAACAGTAATCACAGTGGACAGTGCTCAAAGAAGTGTATGTCAAGCCCTGTGCCGATCACATTAGTGCAGGCCATAGCACAGTGTCTCTGCTGTCCTGTCAGTCTTCTCTAACTGCTGTGGACAGGACAATAAAAGGTGTCTGCTCAGGAAACCACGGAAGTGCAGTGCTTGGCAAGAAAATTAAGTTGTCTCAAGTACAAAACAAGTTTTTCCTCCTTTTCAAGCCCAATAAGTGTTTTTCCCCAGGCTGGTGTTGAACATAAGATAGAGGTGAAACTTCAGGCAGCAAGTAAGACCCTTGGTGAGTGAAGGTTTGTGCATATTGTGAATAAAATGAGAACACAATCATAGGGTTGCCTAAAGATAATCCATCAATACTTTCACATAATATGGCATAATAAAGAAATGAATCAATGTTGACCTTTCCTGGAAACGTTTGTAATATTTTTATTTATATCAGAAAAATTATAATTTCTGCTATTATTTTGTGCAGAAAATCATTATATTGGACCAAATATGTTTCCAGTTTTAGGAGAATTCAGTTTTAATGTAATCATTATGTGTGTGCTGTTCCTTCGAATATAATATCTTTATTCAACATACAGTATATTCTTCATTCAGACGAGCTGTTGCAGGCCGGTGAAGCTGGGACCTATGACTTTGTTTTTATTGATGCTGATAAGATCAACTACGACAAGTATTATGAGAAATCACTTGACCTGATCAGGACCAAAGGGATTATCGCTATTGACAATGTAAGCGCAAAACTCAGAAACTCAAAAAAACAAAACGTTAAAAAAGCATAAAATTGAAATACTTTTGTCTGCGTGCTCCCTGTCAGGTGCTGTGGAGTGGGAGGGTCCTGAATCCTGCTGAAGATGATGTCAGCTCTAAGGCTCTAGACGCTTTGAATAAGAAGCTGCATAAGGACGAGAGGATCGATCTGAGCATGCTCACTGTGGCTGACGGCCTCACCATCGCCATCAAACGCTAAAAGCACTTACAGTAACAACCTATGAGACTATAAGTCACCCCTGTGCTCGCAAGATTATGGCTCTTGTTTCGATATGTTGCGTTTGTGTTCTATTCCTTTCATCTGAAAACAACCGGTCACGTCTTTCGGGTTGAATAATGGCACCACTTTCTGAAGCCACTCTGACAAAATAATGTAACTTTTGTTTGTTCATGCTGACTGAGAAGATGTTGAACTCTTTGTCAGTTTTTGTTTGTGTGGATAGGCCCGGTAATGTCAGATTGTAGATTTGTGTTCCCATCAATGAGGTTAATATCTTTGTAATTACTGGGCCAATCCCCATGAAACAAAAACTAGAGCATAGATCAACACATTTATACAGTATACAAGCATTTTCTGTCATTTGAATGTTATACTGCTGTTTCTAGCTGTAGGTTCTGCTTGTGCTGCACTTCAGTCACCCACAGACAAATTGCCCTTGTGGGTTTGAAGAATGGGAAGAATAAAGTCTTAACTTGAACAATATTCTGATGCTCTGATCATTGTTTTTTGTCTAGACAATGGCAAGTATTTGGTTTGTTGTCTCTTTTATGTTCTACAACACAGACTACACTCATGACGGCCCCCCAAACAACTCCTACTGTATCCTGTACCGGATATAAACACAAATAGGACGCATTGAGTTCACATTTACATAAACCTTCAGATTTTTAAGCTAATGCCAAGCTGACCCCGGATCTCCCGCCCTCATAATCAAATTGCTATCAATTCAAACTCCTGCCTGTGCGCGCACGTCACTGATGCCCGCGCAGCCCGCTTTTGACCGCTTCCTGGCGTTTCCCCCTGTCAGCACCTCGGACAGCGACTATACGTGCTGCGCGAGCGAATACCCGGGTCTATAAAAAACCCACGCGACTCTTTTCTTTCAACGGGATTTCACACTGTTTCCCACTACGCACGACGCGCACCATGGACACCACAATACCGCATTGGAGAAGCGATCATCTGCAGCGTCAGAGCGGGAGCAGGGGATTGGAGCGAACTACTGCTGCAGCATCCACCACCACCGCCGCCGCGAGAATGAATGAAAAAGACTTGCTCCGCGGTCTGAACGGTCGCCTCGCGGGTTTCATAGACAAGGTGCACCGGCTGGAACAACACAACCAACTGCTGGAGAGGGAGATCGGGGAGATTCGGGGACGAGCGCAGTCCGTGTCGCGTTTGGAGGCGCAGTACGGGCCGGAGCTGAGGCGGCTGAGGCAGCTGGCGCGGGACATCGCTCAGCAAAAGCACCAAATTGAGATCGAGCACTGCAATTTAGAGGAGGAGCTTTCTCATTTAAGAACGCGCCACGAGAAAGAAGCGAAGAGCAGGTCGGACGCGGAGCGCAGCATCACGGTGATAAAGGGGGGAATAGATGACGCGTATCGAGCCAAACTCCAACTGGACACGAAAGCGAAGGTTTTGATGGAGGAACTGCGCTGTCTCAAAATGAGTCACGAGGTGGAGGTGTCTGATATGGTCGAGCACATACAGAGCACACAAATAAGTTACAGGGCGCGAGAATTTGGAAGTCCCGGTGTCACTGCGGCGCTGAAGGACCTTAGGACGCAACTGGAGAGCCACGTGGGTCGTGACGCACAGCAGGTAGAGGAAACCTTCACGTCCCAGTTTGCAAAGTTGACAGAGGCAGCCGAGAGTAAGAGGGAATGCCTGCGGGCGAGTCAGCATGAGATAAACGATTACAGGAGGCAACTACAGGCCAAGAATGTTGAGCTGGAGAGCGCTAAAGGCACAGGAGAAGCTCTGGAGAAGCAACTGTGTGAAGCCGAGGATCGTCACAAGCGCGATCTCCTTCATTACCAGGTAAAGTCACACACTAGTAGTTCATGAGAGCACACGGTGGCCCGGGATTAAACTCTAATACCATTTCCTCTGCCCCAGGACACCATCAAACAACTTGAAAATGAGCTCATAAATTGTAAATTTGACATGTCTGGTTACCTGAGGGAATACCAAGACCTGCTGAATGTGAGGATGGCTCTGGACGTGGAACTAATGTCCTACAGGTAAATTGGGTGAATGCAAATGCAGTATACACCGTACATTTCTGTTTTAATATAGCTTATATTTAGTATTTTATCTTGCCAAAGTTATACAACCACCCAATTAACAAGGCATTATTTGAAACAGTGCTGCTTTGTAATCTGAAGATATTTTCATGGTTAGAATATGTTATAAAACATTTAGTGAGTCGAGAGTTAATTATCTAATTATCTAGCTTGAATAATATGATCACTAGAATATGCCCTTTAGGCCCAGGCTGGTCAGGTGGTGACACAATGTTATCTTGATTTTTCTATATTTTGCAGATTATCTATTTCTCCAGATTAATAAAACTACATTATATCAATAAATTAAACTTATTGCATAGTATTATGCATCAGTCTTTTATAACAATACACCAGGATCACCAAGTAAGTTAAAGGTACACTTTATTGCCTCCAAAGGGGAATTTGTCCTCCGCATTTGACCCATCTTTCAGTGTCGCTGTGGCAGCATGTCAGGACCGTGTGTAACTGCAGTGCAGCACCCAAATACCAAGCTGCTCCATGTGGAGCTAGGCTTGGGCAGAACTTACCTGCTGAAAGATTTTTCAGACATGGGAAGTTCAAACTGCAGAATCAGAATAAGAGTAAATGGCAACACAACCTGTGAGATTATAGAAGACTTTTTGGAGATGAAACTATAACATTCATTGATCATCATTTTACGTTTTGTGCAGTGGAAAGCTCAGTATTGATCTAAAACAGGCTGGTAATAAAAATGCCTAAATTTACGCCCTGTTTAAAATGCAGAACTAAGTGGCATCAACTCAAGTGGCATTTCAACATTTAATCTATTTGTTGTTGAAAAATGTCTCAGTTACATGTGTTTTAATTCTATCCGTATAAGCTGGACCTTTATTTAACCAGGTCAAACCCATTGTGATCTAGGTCTCTTCTGCAGCACATGTTTCAACAGTTACAAAGACATTTTACACAGAGATACAATAAAAGCATTGTAAAACTACAACAAAACTATATTTAGAGACATGAACAGTGATCATAGGATTCTCGCTTATTTTAAAAACAGAGCAAACCTCAGAGGAACCAGCTCAGACAGTTTCATTTCAGTTTGAAGAGTGTTCCAAGCATGGCATTACTAAAAGTTTGCTTCCCTAATTCAGTCCACACTCGAGGGAAAAACAAATGCCATATGAAGACTGGGCACAGTGGCTTTTAGCTCTCTGCTAAGTTAGCAGTGCTAACAGGAGCACAGTTGCGAATAGTATGAGATTCAGATTCAGAATACTTTGATTCCGAAGGGAAATTCAGCTTGACCTTGGCACCAAGACTTACTTGACTTACCAAACAAGCCTTGTCCCACCTCTGCAAATAGGGATAGGTGACATTTTCTAATCAAAATACACCTCTGAGTAGGCTCATGATGAGGGAGAACCAAAATAACATGGATGTGAAAGTAGATTTTATATATGTCCTTTAATCATTTTACACCTGCTCACTTGAAAATAAAGATGATAATTTTTTTGTCATTTGTTGTTTTGTCTAGAAAACTTCTGTGTGGGGAGGAAGCGCGCCTCTCCTCTGTGACAGACTGCCCCGTCTCTCTGCCCTACATCTACCACCAGTCTCCAGTTTACACCCTGCCCTCCATCAACCGACCCGGAGGCCTGCACCGCCGACCTGAGCCTCAGTACAAGTTTGTGGAGGAGATCATCACCGAGACCACACGGGAGATCATCTTGTCCGAATTTGAAGACCCCGAGGAGACACTGGTGATGCCGGGACAACAGTGCAAAAGAGGGAGCAAAGAAGAAAGCCACCATAGTAAAGACAGCGGACAGGAAGGTATTGAGCAGGAGCGTGACAGTCAGCAGGATAACATAGAATCACAAGGTGGTCAAGGGAAAGAAGAGCCGAATGGAGTTGTGGCGAACGGCCAGGATGATTTGGGTGAAAAGTTAGTGGAAAAAGAACATAATTTAAAAGAAGTCAGTGCACAACTAAAAGATGATTTGAAGGAGGAAGAAAATGTCTCAGATGTGAGTAAAACATCTTCAGATCAGGTAAGGTAAGATGAAGTACGTTTAGAGTTGAAAGGGAGTCTACTGGAAGCAAAGCTAGAGTTAAACCAAGAATTGTAGCAGTTTATGGTCAGAATTGAGGAGAAACTGGACATGTATTAATGCAATACTCATCTTGAGCGACTGTGCAAAATAATTTAAGGTGGTGAGTTCTATACAGGGCAGAAGAGACTGAGGAAAGCAATACAATGCCTGAATGATTGCACATTTGCCATCTGCTTATCAAATGCAATATTGAATGTGAATAAATAAAAAAGGACATGTGCATGTATCAAGGACTGTTGTAAAACGTTATCAAATAAAATTATTGAAGTATGAGATTATCGTTTAAACCACTACGCATAAAATCAGTCATAATATATACAGACACACACGTGTATCATTCAGACTTGTTTAGTTTCAAGACTTTATTGAAACTTTTACAGAAGGACCTCCAAGACAACCGCTGTGGGTGTGACAGGGCCCAGCACAGAAACTTAGAAGCAGCCTTTGACTCCCTTTACAAACATTTGGCATTGCTGTGTACAATGACTTATTCCCACTGTGTGAAAGAACAGTTCTGCTTGGCCAGCCAAGGTTTCTTCCTACCCTCTGAGTAATCTTAAAGCTACCCCAAAACCAACTAGTGAGGAAAAGTGAGCATGGAGCAGAGTGCGACCCTGTGGCTGACTCAAACAGAACACTACAGAGTTTTAGTGTACACAAACACAAGGGCAAAGTAATAACATACTTGATAAAATACTGTGGACAAGACAGAGGAATATCAGATGTCATTGTATGAATATACAGTTTAACAAAATAGAGTGGTTGGGAACACCAATAAAAAGGTTGCCGCGCTGATGACAAGAAAACTTATGTATTGAGTTTGGCAGTGCTGGACAAACGGTGACATAGATAAATCATAAACTGATCTAAGTAAAAATGGCAAGGTTCAGAGACCAACCAAAATATAAATGGTAGTGATGACAGGAGCTGTAGCCTGAACCTCTCTCTCCAGGATCTCTTGCTGGTTGAAGTTGGAAATACTTAAGGCCAGATTCTGATATTCCTTAGTCCTTTTCAGCATGTGAGTTTAGGCCTCCAGCTCCAGGCCCAACCCCAGTTTGTGTCCTCCAGCGTTGATGTTCTTGCCATCCACCAGGGCTGACAGAGTGAGCTTCACACCTGTACACACACGGACATTACCACCAATGGCAAGTATTTACAGTCATGTTTTTCACAGTAAACGCTACTACATAAGTTATAAGCCTTTATTTGTCCCACAATGGGGAAATTACAGTGTTGCAAAACAGTAGATACAGAAGTAAATAATAAAAAGCAGACCTCTTTAGAAAAAAAATCTTAAAGAAATTTAAATAAAAATAAATAGTAACACTCTTATTTACAGCCGTTATATGGACAGAATATTCCACCAGGATGATAGACATTGTATCACAGTATTGGACATGAATAAGACAGTATTGCACATGAATATGAAGATGAATGACATGTTCAGGGCTAAGTGTTCGTTGTAAAGTCTGACAGAAGGAAAGACCTTCGAAACCCCTCCTTCACACAACAAGGGTGGATCAGTCTCTCACTGAAGCTGCTCTCCAGAGTGGACAGAGTGTCCTGTAGAGGGTGAGACTCATGTCCAGCATAGATGTGAATCTAGCCAGGACCCTTCTGTCCCCCACCTCCTGCACCGAGTCCAGAGCACAGCCCAGGACGGAGCTGGACTTCTTGATGACTCTGTCCAGCCTCTTCCTCTCCCTCTCTGTAATGCTGCTGCTCCAGCAGGCCACACCTACAGGAGCTGATGCCACCACAAAGTCATAAAAGGTCTTCAGGAGTGGCCCTGTCACTCCAAAAGACCCGAGTCTCCTCAGGAGGTAGAGCTGACTCTGGCTCTTCCTGTACAGTGCGTCTGTGTTATGAGTCCAGTCCAGTTTGTGGTTCAGATGAACACCCAGGTACTTGTATGAGTCCACTCTCTCAATGTCCCTTCCCGGGATGTTCACTGGTGAAGGGGCAGTGGGGTGGCGTCTGATCCTCCATCTTCCTCTTGTAGCTGGACGGAGCTGGACTTCTTGATGACTGATCTGCCTGATCTTCCTCCTTAACTTCTGCACAGTCGTCAGCTCCTCCTTGTTCCCAGACCTGAAAGTTCTCTTCAGCAGAGCCTTCAGTTCACGGTCAATCCACCACACCGTCCAGGAGGGCAAAGTGTTTTCAAAACAGAAGTTTATGCAGTCCGTGATGCACTCTGATGGTGTTGAGGTCCTCCCCATTTGGGTCATAAATGGGCCCCATTAAAAGTGAATGAAAAACCAGGGCGGTGTTGGGGCTTCATTTCTTTTCCTCACAGTCAGATAAGGGCTTCAATAAGCAAAATTCAATGTCAAGGATTTTTGTCAAAGGAGGAGATCGTTGATGCCACCATACTGTATTCAAGCTCCATAATCGTTTAAGCCAGTTTTGGCATTTCCAGTGGATCCTTTAAGGCTATCATAAAGTGCAAAAGCTACTGATCATGAGTTTGATTTTGAAATTAATTGTTACGTACCAGTTCTGAGAGACTGAGTGTAGCCAACACCAATCAGGCTATTGTTGTTTACTTTAGCCTGAATAAAAACAAATTAAGTCAAGTTTTTGTACTTCAACATGGAATCAAAACACATTCTCTCCATCTACTTACATTGATGGAGGCATCCTTGTCCAACTGGTATTTAGCTGCAATGCCAAAGCGTGTGCTGTTGCTCCCAGCGGTCCATGACAGGCTGACTGCCGTCTCCAGGGTATCATTCACTTTCTGGTAGATAGAGCCACCAAACTCTGCTCCATCATTGCTATGTCAAAGGAGAAAAACCCTTGTTCTTACACATTTCACTTTAAATCATCTAATGCAAAAAGATGCTGCATTAGTGAGAAACACTTACACATTGGTGTGCAGCTGGAAGTCTCCAGTCTTGTAACCAATGGCAAAGTTGTTCTGGCTCATTTTGGACTTGGCGGTATCGAAGGTCATTTGGTAACCAGCTAACCAGCCCTCGTAGCCAACGACTGCTGCACCGTGAATGGTGGGACCGGCAAAGTCAAAGTCTACATCACAGCCCAGGTTCACATACTCACGCTTGTATGCAGTCTTCACTTTGCCACTCTTTTTGCTGTGAATGGAAATGGGAGAGTAAATTAACCCATTCTACTGCTATGAAATCCAAATATTAGTCAAAGACGTTACAAGGAGACTGGCCACAAACTAGTTCCATATTGGGACAGCATCACATGGCCACTACACACTTGTCAGGAGCATGTGCCACAGAGCTCATGTTACCAGCTGAGGGGAACAGTCAGGGACTTCAAGGCCTTCACAGAAACGTTTCAGCATTTAAATGTAAAATGTATATTATAAATGTAAAATGTATATTATAAATGTTATTGATATAATTAATGCAAAGCAACTATCATGTTTATGGTAATAATAAAATATGTTGGAAAAAATAAGTAAACGTTCTAATCAGTTTTGGCATTTTGGAGGTCACACTTTGGTGACAGTGCAGTAGCTTGTTCCGCTCATGTCTTCGCGAGGACCATCTGTACTACTCTGTAATAACTGGAGGGGTCTTTAGAGGACGCACGACCATCTTAGCATTCAAAGTTTGACAGCTTATGGAGCTATTAACAGAAGATTTATTTGTTTTATTTATTTCTTTTAAATGGAAGAAAAAAGTTTAAGAGCAAGAAATTAAGAGAATGGATGCGTTTGAAGCTTCCATTTAGTTTGTTTTCAATGTATTTATTTTCAAATGAGCAGTTTGTGTGTGTGTGTATCTAAAATCAACCGGCCAAAGGATTTATGACAGAGCTGACAGAGCATGGGCTGAAGGAACTCTGAATTACACTCAATACAGACATGTCCAATAAGGGAATAAACCCCTCATCTGCTGAAGGTAACAGTGCGACCCGCCCCCCCCCAGTGTAACCACAGTGCGACCCCCCCAAGTGTAACCACAGTGCGACCCCCCCAAGTGTAACCACAGTGCGACCCCCCCAAGTGTAAGAACAGTGCGACCCCCCCCCCCCCAAGTGTAACAACAGTGCGACCCCCCCCCCAAGTGTAACAACAGTGCGACCCCCCCCCCCAAGTGTAACAACAGTGCGACCCCCCCCCCCCAAGTGTAACAACAGTGCGACCCCCCCCCCAAGTGTAACAACAGTGCGACCCAAGTGCAGAGGTAAACTAAGATCAGTCAAACGGGAAATAAAAAAAGTGATGAGTTTCCAGGTGTCTTTGGTCATTAATGGGGCTAGTTCTATCTGGATGTGTGCTTCGTGTGGTTGTATTGATCAGCTGATGAAGAGGTGGGGCATTTCCTTTAAACCTGCCTCATAATCTTGTTTTATGCATCACAGACAGCAAGTGTAGTCAGACTTTTAGGGTGAACGTGGAGTGAACAGTCGTTGTGGATAGAGATTCTCAGGCATTTTTACATAGTTGTATTTGGAAATACAAGACTGAAGGCCTAGATTCTGATGCCATGTTTCTAGACCAAAACTAGAAATACGTATACTATAGTCAGGATTTAATACTCAACGCTTACCCAGTGTTAGGCGCAAAAGTGGTGTCAAAAGTCAACTTGAGTCCCTTAGCGATCTGTCACAAAAAGCACAAACAGATAAAATGAAGCATTTTAAGATAATAGCAATCCAGATTTAATTGAAATGGTGCTCTAACCTGATCTTCAATCGTGATCTCTGTTCCTAAAGTGTTGTCAGTGTTCCATTTCTCAGTGAATGTCAAACCATATTCCGATCTCTTGTATTTTGTTTCCAGGGTGCCAGCCACTTTGCTGGTATCAGTGTTGGAGGAACCAGATGTTTTGAATTCCTGCAAGAGAGTTTAGAAGGTGTGACAAGGAAAATCTTGAAATAAAATGAACAAATTAGAATCTATCGCCAAAAAGAACATGGACAGATAAAGCTGCGCACTCTGTCATAGCCACAGATATAAATTTCCACAAAACTAAATGTCAAGGAACAGATAGTCATGGTACAAGTTTGATACAAAACAATATGGACTTTACCACTCCACTTGCTGACTTTGTCTTGACATCAAGTTTCACCAAGCCAAAGCCTGAAAGACAACAGCCCCATTACATAAAGTCCAAGTGTAATGCCTTCTATAGAGGTCAGTCAGCAGTGTACCATAGCCTTTGTTGAAGATGTCCTTGGCTGCTTTGCCCAGGTCAGCATATGTAGGAGGCACTGCCATTGTGTCTGAAACACAACGATGGCAAAAAGGTCAGACACTGAACAGAGCAACTAGTGCAGATTAGAATAGACACCGGTCAAACACTCGGAAACGAAAGGACCTTTAATCAAAGAGCTGCAAAAGCCACCACAAAGCAACCGGACCACTTCAGTTATTAAAACATTCTCAAGTGAAGTGTTCCCAGGAGGTCAGCTCAACGGTCAGGAAAAACGTCTTCTGTCAGAGGCCATTTTGCCGCGGCTCCATAAGCTTTGCCAGGTTTTATTAATCCGTTTCTCCACATGAGATGCGGGCAAAGCCAGGCGTGGCACGGCACATGTCTGCCCTCATTACTCATCTGTGTTAATGACCAATCCAATTGTACTAGCTAACTGCTACAAGAAATACATGAAGCACCCATGTGGACCGCGGGGTCACAAGCAGACGAAAGAGAAGGCAAATTAAAGATAATCTATTGCTTTTAGACTTATGTGGACATTCATGAGTCATGTTATTGGATATTTGCACATGTGACAGATACATGCTGAGCTAAGCTAGCTAAGCTAACCTGCTCAAATGCATGGCGCCGGTCCGGTAAGGCACACAGACCGGCCCCTGCACTATAAAATACCCCACAGACGTACCGTCTACACTGGAGAGTCTTACCAGTTGAAAATGTAATTAGGAGTGCACTAAAGTGACTTTTTTGCAGATATTCCTCACACTGCAGAGCAGAGGTAGGCGTCACCGGTTGGAGGGCGAGCTGAAGGAGACTGCACTACGCCGCTGTCTAAACCTATCACATCCCACTGAAGGACCCCGGCTGGCCACGGCGCGCCTGAGCACATAGCTTTAAAGAGATAGGTTCTTAATAAATGCATGAATACGGGACATTCTTCACTAAAATTACACCTTTGACTGTACTTTAAACACACACAGACACACACACACAGGTCAAATTGGCAACTCTAAATTGGCCCTATGGACAAATTTGCATGCATGTCATATACTGCTATAACACTTAAAACAATGCATCTGGTTCGTCCAATATGTGGCAGTATGGCCTGCGGGCAGACCATGCCACTTCCTATTGGCTAATCATTAGGGCCGTTGGCCAATAAAATGTTGTTCAGTTTTGTCATTCATCCTCTGACCTACGCACTTCCTGGGTCTGGGTGTTGCTCCACGTTCCTCCGCTCGCCAGGTAGTAGGTGTCCCTTTTGCTAATGCGATTCGATCGTGTAGTTTTACTCATAAAATGGTTTCTGTGGTTTAGTGCCGTGGCCCGTCACCTGGCGCCGCTTTGTTAACGCTCCAATGTGATCTCTGCTGACTCGGGATTGTTGTGGTCTCGCTGTCATAGCCCCACAACGCGTGGTCCCGGGCAGCTAACGTGGTACGTCCTGAGCGTGATATCCCGGGAGCCTAGTGTTCAGGTTAGCGTTAACCAGGTCTCTTTTCAGATGTAACCTAAACTCTCTGGAGCGGCGGTGTGCGCTGGAGCCGTTGCCTTGCCCTGCCCTCTGTTGATATGATCTGTGCCCTGTGTTGTCCAGATCCACTGGACTCTTATAGACTATACATCCACGCATAAAGAACTGATACAAACTGTGTTACCTAAGCCTGTGTTAAAGTATTTATTAATTTAATAGCCTGTTAAATAAATTACATGTGAAACTGGAATCTGCCTCTGTATAATCAAGAACTAATCTGTGTGTCCTTTTAGTTAGTTTCCGGGTGTAAGCCCGGTGGCGTTGTTGGTTTTATTTTCTTTTTTTATTTAATGTAAATTAGTTTAAAACATTTATAGTACCACCCGAATGCCACACAATGTAAATGCTATCTCCATATTAAATTTTTAAAAATTAAAAACGCATGCGCGCGCACACGCACACAACACACAAAATATATAAGAATGGAGCTTATCTACTATGCATGCACCAGGACAAGCTCTGGGGTTCAGGGTTTAAACTACAGGTCTTAAGATATTATATGGGATGGGAAAGTTACATCATTATTTGACTAACACTATGGACAGATTTGAAATAAAATAAAACATTACATCAAAAATTAAATAACTAATTAAATTATGGCTTACTTTTATTGACCTGATTGCTTGTTTCCCTCACAAATTCTGACAGGCCTCCTCTGATCTCTTTTTGTGTGTAACTGTGAATTTAAGGCAAAATTAGACTTAGACTGATTGTTATAAAGATTTAGTTGTAAAATATGTGCGCTTTGCCCCATGTGGGACAATAAAGGAATATCTTATCTTATCTTATCTTAATAATAATAGATCATTCCACCACTGAAACACAGAGCACAGAGTATATTTAGAGATCAATAAACATGTTCAAATGTATTGTATGTAGCTTTTTTTGTCCCACTAACTCTGTGTGAAAAGCAGTCATTGCTTTCCTACAACTATACGTATATGATCGCTAGGTAGTAAAGAATATTTTGTTTTAGGTTAAATGAGTATAAATAGCTTTGTTTGATCAAATTCTTTTGGCGGAGGTCAGATCGACTTATTTTTCTGGGTGTGATTTTTGTGCTCACTTTCTATCCAGAGATTCATCTGTTTGTTCACTCTGATTTGCTTTCCTTCTTCTCGGCGCGTTTAACCCCTCCTGCATATGTAATTCTCTCCTTCACTCTTAGTTTACTGAGACTTTTCTCCAGCTCTCTGCCCCAGCCCTATGCCACCCACCACTATGGGGGTGTATAAGAGTGAAAGAGGCTGTCCTCTTTATACCTGATGAAAGTCTAATGACAGAAATGAAGTATGCAATATTCATTCATTCATTCATTGATAAACATTTTATTTAAAATAAAATCTTTACTATTGTTCCCATAATTATGCATTGCCCTTGTGTCTGTAATAATATAAGTGTCTTGAATGTTTTATTTGTCTTTAAACCCATTGGAATTAAGAGTGTGTTTTTGAAATTTACTATAATCCTTTCCTCCTGTTTCTACTGCGTTGTAACAACGAAATTTCCCCTTGTGCGGACATTAAAGGATTATCTTATCTTAATTCATTTGTAATCGGTAAAAAGCCTTGAAGGGTCATTTTGAGCTGGTATAAGTTAAAGATTCCATTATGACAGTGGCTCATACTCCAGTGTTCTCCCCAGTCAAGAGTTCACATGTATTTCAATGCTTTATGAAAACAAAGCTATATTTGATACTTCTAGGATAATAAAACAGTGTTTGGAGGTGAGCTGAATGATAATATAATAGATCCATGGTTGTGTTAAAGGTTGTGGTTCTGCTGTGATGATGCATTCCTGTACTAATCAGAATAAATGGCAAAAACTACAAACACTGCCGTATTGAGATTTGCACATCTGAGTTGATTTATTTTACACATACAACAAAGCACATACATATATACATATGACATATCTGGATATCTTTCAGGATGAATAACGTAACTATGGTAACAAGGGTATGGCTGTAATATATTTACCAACAGCATAATAACAAGCAAGTAACATAGTACACTTGTCTGAGTGGATCCCCAGGCTCAGTCTGCAGCTTTGACAGTGAGAACTTTTCCCACCGACTCAATTAAATTTATTTTCAAAACGCCCGAAATCACAACAGTGTTGCCTCGAAGGGCGACAGTGAGAGCAGATTAAACAATGTTCATAGGGACTTAGGAGCTTCCCAGCATCCCGTGTCCTTAGACAAATGTCCCAAGGTCCCCTGTCCTTAGACCCTCCTTCTCGGCAAGGAAAAACTACCACAGAGGATAAAAAGTAGAAACCTTGAGGAGTTAAGGAGAGATCCGACTAATCATGCGCAATACCATCATATTCATGTGCAATTACTGTAGTACTCACACGCAATAATGTCATTCATGTGCATATAACTGATGTAAATAAGAGTGTTTACTTTACCATTATTATTAGTATTATTTTGTCTTATGCTAGCTATTTTAATTTAATTGTATCTTTATTTTTTCCCTCCATTCCCAATTAAGAAATGAGAGGTTCTGTCTACAGGAGTTTTGTAAGTTTTTGTTCATGAGAGTTCTTCTATTAAGAGTGTTTTTAAAAAAAAAAAAAAAAAAAAAAAATTCCAATAAGTTATCTGTTCTTTTCCTCTGTATCTACTTGCGTTGTAACACCGAAATTTCCCCATGTGTGGACAATAAAGGCATATCTTATCTTATCTCCCTCAGACGGACAAGCGGACCACTAACTATCACCAAAAATTATATTTGGCCCCAGATTTAGCCAGATTTAAGCCTAGACTTTTCAGGACTAAAGTATGGAGAAACATGGTCTAAATGACACTAAACAAAGGTAGTTATAAATAATAATTAACCCAAAAGAGGATATAAACATTCATAAATGTGTTCTCTCCCACTAATATAACCCCTAACTTAACGTTCAAACAGATGTTTAACTTCCAACTCACTTTTCACACAAAACAGTCACAGACCATACAATTCTAAAGAGACTGCTAGCTCTGTGACTACATTTTACCACTCTCCACTGTTGAAGGTTCTCCCCCTGGAGAACTTCATCAGGAGAGCTGCTTCAGGTTTCCTTCCTAAACAAAGTCAGTATGTGATTGAACTTCAGAGGAACAGCAGATTCCACAAACTGAAGGCCTTCTCACTTGTGACGAGTTTCAAGACTTTTCCTCTGCTGTGGACCAGAGCATCCACAGGACACAATCACAGAACAACCTCCCACTCGACTGGTCTCAGTGGATTTGTGTCCTGACTGCAGCAGACTGGAGCTGGAAACATTGTTCACTTCAGAGGTTCATTCAAATATACTTTGATGTTCTAAATGTGTAAATGCATTTGGAAAAACATGTTTGATTTCAGGACATGACTGGAGGGGGGATTAAACTAGACTCCACTGGAATGTTACAAAAAAAAAAACAACCTGTTGCGAAAATGCCCGCGTTGATTCCTTCTGACTTCAGGATCAGGGCTCCCTCTGGTGGTGCTTCACTGCAGTGTGTAGACGAGCCCATGGGCAGCAATAAAACCAATCTTAAAGATTAGCCATCCTCACAGAATGAAACTGTAACGAACAATCAAGAACAAAATCTGCTAAATCTATTTCAATGTTCAAAGAAATATTCGATCCAACATTCAGTGACAGGTCATGTGATCCTGTTGAGAATAGCTTTAGTTATACATTAGTATACAGCATAGCCCAAGTCCAATTTAAAGCAGGGCATTAGGTCTGCAAAGGAGGCTCAAAATGATCAAATTGAAGGACATTTCAGAGAGGGAAATCCTCAGCGGGTCCAACAAGGAATACAGCACCTTACAAATGATAAGTAGCAGCAGTTCTGTTATTAACAACAACAGCAGTCAGCAGAGGAACTAATCGTCTTTTTTGAACACTTGGAGAAGACCAAGACAGAACTTGGGGATGCACCACCTTCTCCCAAAGAACATCTGAGCAAGCGCAAGCACGCGCACTGTGTTGGGATTTGAGATCCTGACTTGTGCGAGTTACAAACTAGGGAGCATGACAAAGCACACTTTTGAAGAGCCGCTGCGCTACAGGATGGAGATCCCAGTAGACCTTAAGCCTACTATATTGTGCAAATGGCATTGAAAATGTTGAAGCATACAATTGTAAATAGATGAATAAATTAAAAGAACATTTTTAAAGGGGCACCATGTAACATTTCTGGTGGATGGCCTGCCATCTGCTTGTCTCCACAGAAATGTTGTTTGTTTTGCCTGGAATGCTCCTCAGTATGGCATTTTACTGTCCATTGCCATGGAGGCAATACCACTTGGCCAAGTTACAGGTCAGATCTGTAGAGAAGAGAGGCGAGCCCGTTCACAGAAATATTTTTTAAAAGACATTTCAGGGCAATTAAAAACAAAAAATAGAAATAGAATACAAGATAGATGAGATCCCTGCTGTAGAACATTGCAGACAGCACAATATCCCTGGACACAAGCTTGAAAACCCTCCACAAGTTGCATGTTGCAACTTTAATTACAGCTCAGCATCAAGCCAAGACCACTTTCCATTCATCATTTTCTGTTTACTCTTGCACAGGCAGTGTCACTTCTCCAGGATGGCACCTCACCATGTGCCATTGCCAGAATGTCTGCTGCCTTCCAGGGCAGAGGCATGGAGAGGGTTCGGTTCAAGGAGACAGGTCCTTGTTGGAATCTCATCAGAGCCACTAGGCTAAGAGAAAGAGAAGGCCTACTAAGAGAAAGAGAAGGCCTACTGTAAGACAGAACCATAACTTAACCCCTGTGCTCGCGGCCTGTGCTTCATTGGAATTTTCTTTTCAGAATACTATAAAAACAGGGAAAATACTTAAGCCTACATTTCTGGATACACCTTTATTATCCAACAATTGGAACATTTCAGTGTTTTAATGCACAGTTCCAGAACAGCAGGTGAACAGAAACATGCCATATATTAATAATATACTTAAATTTAACACACTTACACACAAGGAGTCATAAATACCCTATTTATAAAATTATAATTTATTGTCCAAAGCTCGCATCATATATATATATATGCATAATATTAATAAAGTAATAGTTGCAAACAATAATGTACCACATACAAACGTCACAACAGTGTTCCTCTTTATATTGTATGGCTCGGTGGGCCACATAAAACAGTTTCCATCTGTTTGTGGATAAGGGTACGAAGCATACGTTACAAAAGATTTAGTGTTGAGCCAATGTGCTGTACAAAACGTCCTCTTCTTTATCTGCGCCCTATGACACAAAAGAACAAGTTGCACAATTTTAAGTTGTTACTTCACATGTTAATTTTCCGGAAACTATGTTGACATAAAAATTACCTTTTTTGAAGCTTTATTATTCATGAAAGTCACGCTGCTATACAATACTTCCATTTCTTTGGGCGCACATGCATTCTGATACAAATTACAGACCCTGTGACATGTACTTATATGTAGGAATATATTTCAACTGTTATTTTCATACCTGGTGTGATGTTGGCCAAGGAGTGACATTACCATACACAGGACTATCTGAGCCCTACAGACAAATACATCAAGAAAACAAAACAATAATCAGCAATACATGTTACAATGCATCCAATCAAACTCACATTTTAGCAAAATAGACATAAATAAATAGCATAAAAGCCAAATTTGCAATTGACTTTTCACCTTTTCTATGGGTAAATAATACAAAAGGCTACATTTTACCTCTGAGGATGCTGAGGAGTCTAATTCAGTCTTCTTCACTATAAGAAAGAAAATGGCATTCCATTGTACAATAATTACACCTTAATAATGAAGCATGAACAGCAACTTAATTCATAATGAACTGATGGTTAATAAAGAATTATTCATCTGTAACTACCAAATTATGAGGTTAGGGTGTTATTTTAGCTGTTACTAAGCCTGAATCATTCTTAAACTATTTGTCCATTATGAATAAATCGTTGTTCAGAGACCAAGGCTATTCAAAGTGTAGTTATTATACATTGTCACTAGTTTTGTAATAATCAACTGCAAACATAATAACAATCTAATGTATACCTTTTCTTTTCAGCGTGAACCAGGCGACCAGTGACACTATCACAATAATTATCAGCAAACCCAGCGCGATGGCTGCTGCATTCATGTAATTAGAGACACTACAAAGAACACATATGGAGAAAAGTCACCCTCTTATAGTAAGTCTTATACTTAAATATCAGTATGATTGACAATGACTGACCTGGTGATTTCAGGCCTGTTCATCGGAAAAACCGGAGCTGTAGCTGTTGACACGGTAGTAGTTGCAATCGTGGCTGTGATTTGTGCATTGAAATAATGTATAACTTATGCATTGCTAAAATATGTACACTATAAAGACTGCCTTGTTACTTACTGGTGGTTGGTCTCTCGGTTACTTCTAAAAACACTGGCATCTGAAGGTCTCCGAAGCCGCACCAATACCAGCCAATGTTTTGAGCCGTTAGTCCAGACATGGTGACAGCAAACACCCCATCAACACTTGGGTCTGTAGATACCTGTGCCCCATTTATTTTTCCAGAAGAACTTATACAGGGACCACCAATGCTGCACCACTTTATCAGACCAGAACCTTCGTGTTTGCAGTTGATGGTTATTTGGCCGTCAAAGTATCCCGTAACGAACTGAGAATCCACTGTCAGCGTTGATTTGTCTAAGAAAATAAAATAAGAGTTGTTATGTAAGAGATCAAGTAGGTATTTTATGAGTCCAAAGTATACAAATGTGGCTATAAAAGTATCTTACTTTTTTTTTTTACTGACAGTTGGAATAGTTGTCCATCATCTGCCCCAGTTCTTTCTATGGCGCACCAGTAATGATCAGAATCCTTCGACTTGAGACTCTTAATAGTAAAGGTAACAATTCGTTGTCTTTTGTCATCGTCAATAGAATACTTGGCTGAATTTGTGTTATCAAAAATAGATTTGCAAGAACTCCAACTCTGACCCAAGCACAGATATTTCACATTGTTTAAATACTTTTCCTCATATTGACATGGGATGTGAACGGTTCCTCCAACTTCCATCACCACATGATCAACAGTTTTTAAACTGTGGATGCCTGAAATGAAAGAACATAGTCATCTCACATATATATATATATATATATATATATATATATATATCACTAAAATACAATGTTTTATTTGCCTGTTACTTACCGGTGAGTCCAGCCCAGATCAAAGCAAATGTGACACAGACAGTCATCGTGACAAAAGTGAAGTCACGGAGAGTTTTTAACTGCAGGTTCACCACTCACTTCCTTCTTTTTTTTTGTTTACTATTTCTTAACAGATGACAAAAGACATATTTAGACATATGGGCTTGGATTGCATAAATTGAGTTTTTTGTGGGGTCTGTGAGTCTGTCAGCAGCAGTGACTAATATTTACTGTACTTAGAGGAGCAGGGGATTTCTGCTTCCCTTTCCCCTACTAGTGTATAATTCCTACTTCTGTCCAGCATGAACAGTTATACGCTTACACTAAATGTTGTGAAAGTGGATCCTCGTATACATATTCCAGAGGTTGTGATGGTATGATACATGTATTTGTTGTATTGTGTTATAAAGTACTACTTCTGGTCATTTGGGCCTGATCAGCAGGGGCAGCAAAAATGTATTTGAGGCCTGCATTTGGCCCCCGGGAGATAGTTTGTGTTTAAAAAAAAGTTTAAAAAACACAAAAACAAAACAATATGAAATGATTAAGAATTTTCTCTCAATACAAACCAAAAGAAATGTATTCAATCAATCAAGGTGGCAGGATTTTTTTATATATTTTGAAAGAACTATAGGATGTTCTAAGCTATGTACAAAAAAGGTTTAATTTAAAAATAACTCTCTCTCTCTCTCCCTCTCTCTCTCATTCTCTCGCTCTCTCTCTCTCATTCTCTCTCCCTCTCTCTCTCTCTCCCTCCCTCTCCCTCTCTCTCTCTCTCTCTCTCATTCTCTCTCTCCCTCTCTCTCTCTCTCTCTCTCTCATTCTCTCTCTCTCTCTCATTCTCTCTCTCTCTCTCTCTCTCATTTTCCAAGCAACAACACCATCAATGACAAAAATGAACAGAACCAGTGTTGTTCTACTGGCAATCACTCTCACTGTAGTGGGACTGGACAAAGATTAAATGTAGTGTTATAATTATTTATATTCTTCATTTCAAAATGTAATTATTTCAACTATATTAAACTAACAAAAAATGTGTAAAAGGAGACATAATTACGTGTTCATATTTAACTACATCATAAGAAGATCATCAATTCACATTTAGTTCAATGTAAACAACAATGTTACAACAACATTGAGCTAAAACAGCTTTGTAATAGAAACATGTAGAAACATTGACTTCCTGTTCAAAACTGCCAAACTGAAAAGCCCCGCCTCTTCATAATGACATTTCACCCTAACAAGCAGCAGATTCAGTCATTTACATGTTTTTATTTTTGAATCCTATTTTTGAACCCTACATGTGTCACCCAGAATATTTATTTTTCTAATAATTATAACTAAACATTCTACTAACATTAGGTTTTGTTGTGGCTCGACCTCTTCTTTCACTGTTGTGCTTGAGTTTACAGGTTGTCTTGCAGTTGTTGTATTTGAGCAAATGGTCACAGATGGTTCAGGTGTGCTCCAATTTGTCACATCTAAGTCAAAGTTAAAATGGTATAAATTGTTACAGTCGATATGCAAAAATATTGAAGCTAACATTAGTCTTTTACTCATATTTTTAGTTGTTGTGGCTGGGTAAAGTAGTTGTTACTTCCTCCAACACAGTGAGGTTTACTGACATCTGAAAGCCACAGTCTTCCCACAAATACCACCCACTGTGCTCTTGCTTAAGTCCTTTCATGGTGACTTGAAACACATCTGTCAGATTTGCTTTGATGCCAACTTTCAAACCATTCATGTCCCCAGACTTTGAGATACATTTGCCATTTACATTAATCAAAATCTGATTAATGAGGCAGAAAAAACTTTAGTAAATGAGGCATGAACGTGAGCCACGGCCTGTCTAAATACTGAGAAGTAGAAAAACTCTAAAAGGAAGGGTTTATATTGAAAGCCCTTGTTAAAAGTGAATCAAGTTATCGAGTTAGGCCTTTATACAGACCCAAATATTGTCTTAAATGAAAAGAAAGTAAGCCCAAATTCTGCAAGCTTCTGTCCAATATTTTACATGACAGTAAAACATTATGTACAGTTTCCAATTGCCATCTTTAAAAAGGGTGCAGGCCACAATGCCCCCATCTGAACCACATTTTCAGTTGATTAAGGAAACAGGAAAACTATATATTTTTTTGGTCAGTTTACAATCTTAACAACATGGTTCAATCTGTACCTACAGATGTTTTATTATTTCATTTATTCTACTTCATTCAGATCTATATATAAGGCATTTTAACTTTAAAGGCAGTTTTTTCTCCAAAAGATCAAACCTTAAAGTACGGGCATGACGTGTATGAAAGGCACTGCTTTGGGTTTAGGAACTCACATGAGGAAAACACACACACAACAGGGGCACTGGGAATAAGATAAGATAAGATAAGATAAGATAATCCTTTATTGTCCCACATGGGGAAATTTCATTGGTGCAACGCAGGTAGATACAGAGGTAGATACAGAAGAACAGATCACTTATAGGAAGTCTGAAAAACACTTTCAGTTGAAGATCTCCTATAAATAAATAAAAACTCCCATAGACAAATAAATACATAAATACCATTGCATGTGATCCCGACAGTAATTGCACATGAATATGTGTCACGATAGCACATAGATTGCACATGAATTCCAACAGTAATTGCACATATGACAGAATTGCACATCAGTATTAGGTTAGGTCAGTATTGCGACGGGATAACGTGACGATCTCCGGGTAAGACGACTGTTCTCTGCAGTTTCATGAGTTCCTCCTTTGTGGAAACGCGGTACGGCGCCGGCCGTACCGCGTTTCCATATTCCTGACTTCACGGTCTCGTTCTACTGTGCTCAAGCTACAAAACAAAAGTTATTTGAGGACAATCCACCACATGATCAGAGTCAAAAGATGAAAGAGTGAAAGAAGATAACACTTTGTCATTGGCATTCTTCTTTAAAAGACTAAATGTGGTGGTATAAAGGCTCCTGGCAAAGTGAAACAATGGAAAAGTCCCGACAAAAGAGTTTGCAGCGTGTCATTTTTAGCGCTTCTGTCCCTCAGTAAAGTGAAGAGATCAAAGGGTCGGAGGATAACAAGCTGTGAAGTAGTAACGGAAAAGAGAAATTCTGGGACAGTGCGGGGCACTAAAATTTAGACAAATTTCAAAGTTAAGGATGTAAAATATTGTGCTGCACACAACAGGGAAAAAAATACATTAACATCACAAAGACATGACAGAAATCACAAAACAGATAAAAGAGAAGAGTGCAAAGAAAATAATATCAATCATATGCACAGCTAAACATAACTGTTTTTAGCTTAGATTTGAACTTTGTCAGAGTAGAGGCCTGTCTCACATCCTGACTCTGGGCACCAGCAGGAGGCCGGTCCCTCAGAGTCACTAACATGTCTGAGATGTACTTTGGTGCTAGGCCATGGAGAGACTTGTACACAAGCAGAGCTGCTTTAAAGTCTCTTCTCTGAGCCACAGGAGCCAGTGCAGAGACCTGAGAACAGGACTAATGTGATCATACTTCCTGGTTCTAGTCAGGACCCGAGCAGCAGCGTTCTGGATGTACTGCAGCTGTTTTACAGCTCGTCCAAATCTGGTTTAGACAGTATACTTTTGATTTTGGCAAAGTATTTAGATGGTAAAAGCTGCTGATGTTATTGATTTGATGTGGCTGTTAAAGTTCAAGTCTGAGTCCATTATTACCCCCAGATTTTTAACTTGGTTTGTAGGTTTTAGAGCCAGACTGGAGGTGACCGCTAACACTCTCTTTTTTTCTGTGGGGCAAAGACAATGATTTCAGTCTTGTCTGAGTTCAGCAGGAGAAAGTTGTTTTGCATCCACAAACTGATCTGTTGGATGCAGTGACAGAGTGAATCCACTGGTCCATAGTCACCTGCCGACAGTGAAACATAGATCTGTCAGTTCTGCAGTTTTGAACAGTGGCCCCATTTCTATTACAAAACAGTTTTATATCAATACTTTGTGGTTTACAATGAACTAAATGTAAAAAATGATGATGTTATAGTTCAATACTAAGCAGCCTGCTTGTAAAAACAGTGTAATACATCTCAAATGAAAAACAAAACTTAACCTATTGGATGCTGCTGACCCCACCCATACTATTTAATAACTGATCCTGGGAACAGTGTAGTGTAGTGCAGAGCTGTGCAGTGTGCGCTGTGCTGACAGAACTACAGATTTTACATCATGGGACTTCAAAATGACGTCACCTCCGTCTCAGTTTGATGACGATCTTACGTAACTTCAACTCCTGCGCGAATTATGAAAGGACGCGGAAAAACAATAGGGGTTCTTTAGTAATCGGTTGCTTTGAACGCTGTTGCGGTTGCCATGGAGCACGGGAAAGAGCGCGTGGTGGCCCTGGTGGACATGGACTGCTTTTACGTGCAGGTGGAGCAGAGGCTGAACCCTGCTCTGGTCAACAAACCGTGTGTGGTGGCGCAGTACAAGACGTGGAAGGGAGGCGGGTGAGACCAAACACAACCAAACTCATCGATTTAATGCAATCAACAAAGCAACTGTCCTACATCTGATACCGACTTTTGTTTTGCCTTTGATATGAAAATCCACTTCCTCCTGTGCGAGATTAAAGATGCACTAAGCTACTTTTTTGTGTGAAGAGGACGCCACCTGCTGGTCTGCATGAAGATTATTGCTTTGCTTCAAATGTTCCACAATATGGCAGTGAATTGATGTATTTTGTGTTTTTATTGTTTAAAAATCCTCAAGCGTTCTGTGTGAGCTGGTTTGCCTCGCCACAGATCTGACTTGTCACCTGCTTGTCTTCACAAAGATAGATAAGTTTGAAGTCTTTATAGACAATTATATTCCAGGTTTTACCAAACCTATTGCCTTTTGTTACTGTTACTTCTTGGTTGTACATGGGCAGCAATTCTGACATGGGTAGAATTAATTCCACAACCACTAACCAGCAACCATACTGAAAACAAGGGTCAAAATCCATATCTTATCTTATCTTATAAATGACATAACAGTTATAATTTGACAAACAATAATACAATATAACACTTTGTTGTTGTTGAATGATTTTTAAAACTGTCAGAAAAGTGTATCAGTTGCGTAAATGTGTCTGTTTTCAATGGTACGTCGCATATTGAGGACATCTCAGAGGGATTCCATTTTAGAATGTAATGAATGTACTTCCTGTACTCTTATTTTTCAAAATGTCTTCACAACTTAACGGGAGTAAAACTATGATAAATATTTACTACAGGAGCTATCCTTTCAACAAACTAAGCCATAATTAGAAAAAAACATTTTACAGAAACATTGTAGGTAAAGCATTGTAGGTAAATGCATCTGTTATGTTAATAATATATAAGAACATGATTTAAAGTCACATATAGACTTGGACAGCATTTTATTTGTAAAATAATAGTTGCTGGTAGCATTAATACTTTCTACAAATGAATAACAAAAAGCCAATTATTAAAATGATCTATTCCCTTCTTCAAATGTGCCTTCAAATCGGAGTTGTAATTCTGTTTTCAGAATCATAGCTGTAAGTTACGAGGCCAGAGCCGATGGTGTCACGAAGAACATGTGGGTGGACGACGCAAAGCAACTGTGCCCAGATCTGGAGGTTGCCCGGGTGCGGGAGTCTCACGGCAAGGCAGACTTAACGCCGTAAGTGTCAGAACACGAACAGCCACTAAACCCGCTTTAATAGTCTTCTCTAATATGTTTTTTTTTTTAGTTACAGGGAGGCAAGTGTGGAGGTGTTCGAGGTCATGTCCCGGTTTGCTGTCATCGAGCGGGCCAGTATTGACGAGGCCTACATGGACCTCACCTCTGTGGTCCATCAGCGATTAAAGGACATGACTGACAAGCAGATCGACCCCCACCTCCTGAAGACCACCTATGTCCAGGGTTACCCACAAAATGCCCCTGATGAACCAGAATCAGCTCAGGAGTTGGATAAAGGTATCCAAGCTCACAGATGTTGTTTAGCTTTCACGGAGCTTTCATTGATTTTCTTTTATATCGCTGCGCGCAGAGGTCCAGCGGTCCAGAGGTTTCGAGCAGTGGCTGTCGTCTTTACCTGCCACGTTGTCTCCGGACCATTGCCCGCCCGAGCTGCAGCTTACCCTAGGAGCGATGATCGTCGAAGAAATGAGAGCCGCTGTAGAGAAAAACACAGGGTTCCGCTGTTCAGCCGGGATATCTCACAATAAGGTCTTGCCTCATTATTTTTTATTTGATCCACGCAAGATAAAGTGCCATAATTGTTCGTCACGTGTAGGTGCTGGCCAAGTTAGCGTGCGGATTTAACAAGCCAAATCGACAAACAATTCTGCCTCTGGACTCGGTGCCTGAGCTGTTCAACTCGCTGTCCATCAGTAAAATGTCAGTGATTTTAGGAACAGTGATTAAATATACAGTGAAATGTGTATACAAATGATGTATGTTGTATGAATGTTTACACAGTCGTAACCTTGGAGGCAAACTCGGCACTTCCATTGCTGAAAAGTTGGGAATAGAGAATATGGGGGAGCTCACGCAGTTCTCGCACGCTCAGCTGGGGCAACGCTTTGGGGAAAAGACGGCGTAAGATGCTACACTTGACATTGACATGACATTTAAATCTTTTCCTTTATCTAATCTCGAAAAAGTCTTTGAGGGTGACCCCTATTTGTGGCGAGAGTACAGTATCCCAGTATGAAAACAGTGCAATTGAAAGGACAAGACCGTTACAATGAAAATGGAAGACGTAGCGCTCTTTTAGAATATCCCGTTAAAGAGTCAGTATGTTGATGACCTGCTTTATGGTTAATGATCCTGTAGTTACTGAGCCTATTCATGGGATTCCTTCCTGATTTGAAAGATTAGAAATAGCGCACTTACAATCAATCTCTTTTGAATGGGGAAAGAGCCTCAGAAAATGTTAAAATCAGGAAGGAATCATTTGGTTTAAACCCATGGTATCTGTTCACAATAGACAAAATCTGGTGCAATCTCTGAAATTCACAAAATTCACATTATACGGTTTTGTGCTATAGACGGTATCATACATTTTGATGTCCAATTATTAATACACAGTGATTAGGTTGAATATTTGTAGATTTATCATCCCTTCCCCTCATGAGATCAAATCAAGCAACTTTGACAATTCACATTTAAGCACTTTTCTACCTCTTTCGTCCTCTTGTTCTTCCATAATAGTCATTTCCATTGTTTTACAGCCAGTGGCTTTATGACCTGTGCCGTGGGATCGAATTTGAACCAGTGAAGCCCAGACAGCTTCCCAAGTCCATCGGTTGCAGTAAGAATTTTCCAGGAAAAACGTCATTGGCGCAAAAGGAGCAGGTGCAGTACTACTAGCATTAGAATAATGTAGAAACTAGACTTATTTTGTCCCAATTATGTCCAGTTTGTTTGTAAAATGTAGTGTCATGATGGGAGAAATCCTTTTTGTAGGTGCAGTATTGGCTTCATCAACTGGCCCTTGAGCTGGAGGAAAGGCTGACTAAGGACAGGGATGTGGTAAGATTGTTCAGTTCTTTTTAGTATGAAAGATACAATAATATGCATTTCAATAAAAAAAAAATTTCAGAATGGTAGGGTGGCAAAACTTCTCACTGTTGGAGTACGTCAGCTTGGAGACAAAAAGGCAAGCTTTTCTCGATGTTGTGCTTTGGTCCGCTACGAAGCAAGCAAACTTTCAAGTGACAGTTTTTCAATTATCAAGAGCCTCAACACAGCTGGAAACCAACAAGAAACCTGGCAAGTAGAATACAATTAGGAATATGAATGTTATTTTCCGATGTAAAGTTTGACGGTTGTACTGCAGGACTCCACCCCTCACCTTGCTTCACCTGTCAGCGAGCAAATTCAACGACGCTCCATCTTCCGGGGGCATCGCTGGCTTCCTTTCTAGCGACGTCGCTGCTACACAGGATCTTTTTGCCTCCACTCAACCCTCAACCCAAGCATCCTCTGAAGTGAGAAATGACACAGCGCCCAGGAGACCAGGAAGTATTCAGTCCTTGTTTCAAAAAGCTGCCGCGAAACATAAACCTCAACTGTCACCATGGGCAGAAGAGGGAGAAGAGAAAGACGTCGGAGCTGCCAGTCAAATGGCCTCGACCTCTGTTTCTCAGGACATTTTTACGAGAGAGAAAAGTTGCAGTTCCAGTAGAGCAAACCCCAAAAGTAGTATATCGTCATTCCTCCAGAAAAAACAAATGGAAAGAAGTGCACAACCAATGTCTTGCAGTGTAGATGAGTCAGAGCCTTTACGGTCTGTTGATCCAGTTTTTAAAAGTACTTCCACAGTTCCAGTGTTAAAATCTACAGATGAGAGGGCTGACTTCAACTGTTTCGCTAATTCAGTGTCTTATGATGATTTTAAAAGGCAATTGGACAAAGATGAACATTTTGATTTGATGGCCACTTCTATAAATAAATCTGACATTCAATCCAGTGTCCCAGGTAAGGTTGATAAAGAAGACTTGTGTCAGTGTGAAAAGTGTGGAAAGGATGTTTTGGTTTGGGAAATGCCTGAACACATGGACTTTCACTTTGCAATGGAGCTCCAGAGCTCGTTTTCAGCCTCCACGAGATCTCCTTCAGCCTCCTCTGTGTCAGTTACTCAAACATCCCAGAAATTAGGGTCAGCAGCTGGGAAAACAAAAAGCAAAAGTCAAACTGGACCACAAGCCAAACGACCTCGATCTGGTGGAAGCTCAGGGACTCTGGATTCTTTTTTCAAAAAGAGCTGAACGTGTATCATGTTGATTTTTATGTTGTTGTTTTATTTACTTTAATGTTGGCATACATTTATGATGCATTAAGGCAATTTGTCTGAATCTCTTATGTATGGGTAACTTGAGTAATAAAAATGATAAAATAATGTGTGATAGTGTGGATGGTCTTGAATCAAATTGGCCAGCAGGTGTCACTCCGCTCTATAAAAGCCCCCTCTACCACATCCTCTTCCTCTGCTTCTCCCACTTCCGCCTCAGATTGGGCCGTGTCGACACCCTGTTCTCCTGTCCTCAGTGCCTATGGGGAACTCCTGGTTTGCGCTTTGGCGACTGGTTGTTCTGGAAGCTGGGGTCCCGTGTGTGTGTAGCCGGCTGAACTAGCCACGTCTGCTGCCCGTCAAGGGTGCACAGCAGAAGTTTCCCAGCAGGGGTCATGGGGATGGGACAAGAATGCTCCGCCACCTTGCCTTTTTCTTAACCTCCAAGTGTGATTGTTTTTATGGACAATGATCGTGTAATTTCACTGAGACTAATATTTTTATTATGGTATTTGTTGTTCAGAGAAAAGTTATTTAGAAATAAATCACATCTGGTATTAAAAATGTCTATGCCTTGTGTCAACAACGAATCTGTGCGCCTTTTAATCTTTTCTATATGGTCCTAGGCCCATTTATGCCCAGGTGGCATTGTTGGTTTCCTGATTTGGGTTTTAACAGCGATTAAAAACCCAGATTTTAAAACACCCCTGACTTGCCATACATGGCAACAAAGGAATATATATGTAAAGTATTTCTTTATTCTAACACCGTAATTGGATCTGTACATAAATATTGCATATCACCCAAATTATTACCTGGTATTCCATTTCCTTTCAAAAAAGCAGACAAGTTTAGTTATAAATGAAAATATTGTTGGTTAAAACAAGACAAATACAATATACTATAAAATACCTCTCGGATGAATCGACAAACTGACATCTGACGAATACACATTTTTAAAAGATACCATAAGTAGCACCAACTCAAGTAGTACACTTCTTTTACAAATTGGTAGATCATTTAAATAAGTAGGCACTGTGTAAAGCCCTGTGTAGGATGTGACATCAGTAACAATAGGTGGCTAGTTCAGGTGACACAAACTGAAAGATGAAGGCAACAATATAATACAACCCAACTTGCATTATCGGTCTACTAGCAACAACACCACTGGAAAGGCTCTATCAAAGTGGCAGTCATCTATACAAACCTGAGGAACTAAAAGCACTTTAAAGGAGTCAATAAATATAAGATTGATCTCAGCTGATTGAGCTGCTCGATAGCAAATACAAATATAAATCTGAACACACAAGTGGTCTGAAAGCTGAGGTCAATATTAAACACATTCTAGAAAAGAATTAAAATGTGTATTAAAACAGACTTATGTCTACGGCATGTGTCTGAGGCACTCGGCTGGTAACAAAAACATCTAGAAGGTGACAACACCTTTTGGTATTTAGGCCTAAGTAGCAGTGAGTGTTAATTCTGTGTTAAAAAGAGACATCCAAGCTTCAGTGCAAGTGGCAATATTTGCATCAATGTGTGCTTAATATTCCAATCCGATGTTTACAGTGCACTTGTGTAACTTTGCCACAAAAAGGTCCACTTGAGTTTACATTCTACTCCGTAGAAAAGGTGATGGTGGTATTGTCAATCAGTGCCTCATATTAAAAACCGTAGAACACCAGAGTGAAGTATAGAAGACAGAGGTTTTTAAAAGACTAAAAGAAAAAGGGGTTGTGACAAAAGAACTGATCTGAAAGTTTTACTGTCCATAGGTGAGGTTAAACGAGGTCTCGCGACAGGCTCGTGTTGTAGTAGCCTCTAGGCCCCATCCTCCTCTCTTTGGGATGGTTTGTACTGGGTGACAGGTTGTAACTTTGTGACATGTCCAATGCCTTTGGTAACACCCTCTCTGAAGAGCATTTTTGCTCCCACTTTTAGGTATTCTGGGTGTTTGATGAATCTAAAACGGACCTCTGCTTTTTCACCTGTCCTTAGTGCTTCCTGGAGTATAAATATGAAAGACAAAATACAGACAAATATTAGACATTGTTTTAGTATCAAAAAGATGAAGAGGAAATAAACTCGGGACTGACCTTTCCATACAATTCCTCCACAATGGCAGTTTGTCTCACATTGCTAATGTGCACAGTAACCTGGAAACCTTTGTGAAAGGTCTTGGCGTGGAAAAGTAGCACAACCTCCGCCTCAAATGTCCAGCAGATGGTCGGATCCATCTCCGGACTTACCATCACCATGCCCTGTTAAAGCAGATGTTAATGTTTTATGTGGAATTCTAAATAATGTAAGCAGAGATAAAATATAATATTGTCTTTGGCCTGACCTTTCTTAATAGTGAGCGGTCGAATTCTCCAAGAGCGAGTGTAGCAGCCTGACCAGCCTTTAAAACCCTGCATGCTGACCGATTCCTCTGGATGCTGCCGACTGTCAGTTTGTGAAATTGTCCAGCGTCTGTAGGCCCTACCACAAGGTCGTCGCCTTCGCGACAAATGCCACTAGTAAACAGAAATATAATGATTACATACAACATTTGAACTGATATTGTACACAAGATATTGTAGATAAATGGGCATTACCTGTACAGAGTTCCTCCCACAACTGTTCCCACCTCAGGAACAGAATAGATCTCATCCACCTGCATTAATAGATTTATCACTTTCTTTTCTCATTAAATGAATATGAAATGACTTAATTTACTCTTCTTTTAAACCAACCTGAAACTCTGTTAACTGTTGCATTAGTTCCTCCTGGTCTTTTCTGTTGCTCAGTGGAGGGATAATGTTGAAGAAAACCTTCAGCAGGTCTAAGCTCTCTCCAGACACACTGGACAACGTGAAGATCGGTGTGATACTAGAAGGAAACAAATATGTTGCAATTTCATTTGATGTACGTAACAAACTTTGTCTCAAAACAGTTTGGACGTACTTGGGAGACTGGGCAAACTGCTGTGCCGCGGTAACGGCGTCGTCTTTATCTGCTACAACCATTGGAACCTTATTACATCCAGGCTGTTTCAAGACGCGCTCTAGCTGCCGTACTGTGCGCTCCACTGTAGCTCGAGTGCATAAATCCACCTTACTGATGACAATGAAGATGGGCACTTTCAGGGCCATGGCCAACCCAAGATGCTCCCGCGATGTACCCGCTGTAGGAGAGAATAGGGAAAAATTATAAATACAAATTTAGAAGAGAACATACAGCATGCAGGCGAGGGGTATGATTGATGCCACAGAAAAAACATCATCAAGCAAATAGTATAAAATAAATAATAGCGGACCAATTGCTGACCCTTGGGGTACACCCACGTGATTTAACACCACAAAAAACATGCACATTGTTTTCAATCTCTGGAGAAAATTCAGTATTGAAGGCCTTATTTGGGGTGAAAGAAAAAAAAGCTAAATGTAATTTTTTTTGCATATTATTGTATTATTGTTGGTATTACTTATTGAAATACAAAAATACGGGAAATTAAAAAAAATAACTTAGGGTGTGACATTATTGCCCACCCTTACGTGGCACAAGCCCACATGAATTCAAGTTTTTTTTTAAAAAAACGGCCCAATTTCTTCATCTTAAGTGGCTCGGAATTGCAACTAATCAATATTATTACACTAAACGATTACAAAACAAAGTATTTGTCAGAAGTGGGATTCGAACCCACGCCTCCAGAGGAGACTGCGACCTGAACGCAGCGCCTTAGACCGCTCGGCCATCCTGACATGTATACCTGTGGAAAGTTTTCCAGATTAGATAAGGCAGTGTGACGTGTCAGATGTACTAGCTGCAGCTGGCTTGCAACACTGACACTTGAGTGGTGATGTTGATTTTCCAGTTGGCCCATACTTGTGCAAATAGTGTGCTGTATAGTGTGCTATATAGTGTGCTTCAAATGTATGAGCGAGGACCTTGAAATGAGCGGTCGGTTCTGACTGTAAAAGATAGAAGGAATAATATCCAGTCCATAATATCTTTAGCTCAGTTCGACAGGCATGGTGTGATGCACATTACACAAGAGGGTGGTAGGACTGTATCTGCAGCTTGAAATGAGAAACTGTAAAAGTAAAATACAAGCATATGGAAAAAAAACTGCAAAGTGTGTTTTAAACCTATTATGCTATTAACACCAATGGTACTCTTTTGGAAAGGTGCCAAGTTGTTTATGTTACCAATTTTGACAGCAAGACTCAAGTCCTATAAAGCACCACTCGACAGTAGTGCAACAGTAGTACAACAGTAGTGCAACAGCGGTGCAACAGTAGTGCAACATTGGTGCAACAGTGGTGCAACAGTGGTGCAACAGTGGCGCAACAGTAGTGCAACAGCGGTGCAACAGCGGTGCAACAGTAGTGCAATAGCAGTGCAACAGTAGTGCAACAGTGGTGCAACAGTAGTGCAACAGTAGTGCAACAGTAGTGCAACAGTGGTGCAACAGTAGTGCAACATTGGTGCAGCAGTGGTGCAACAGTAGTGCAACATTGGTGCAACAGTAGTGCAACATTGGTGCAACAGTAGTGCAACATTGGTGCAACAGTAGTGCAACAGTGGTGCAACAGTAGTGCAATAGCAGTGCAACAGTAGTGCAACAGCAGTGCAACAGTGGTGCAACAGTAGTGCAACAGTGGTGCAACAGTGGTGCAACAGTAGTGCAACAGTGGTGCAATAGTAGTGCAACAGCAGTGCAACAGCGGTGCAACAGCGGTGCAACAGTGGTGCAATAGTAGTGCAACAGCAGTGCAACAGTGGTGCAACAGTAGTGCAACAGTGGTGCAATAGTAGTGCAACAGCAGTGCAACAGCGGTGCAACAGTAGTGCAACAGTAGTGCAACATTGGTGCAACAGTAGTGTAACAATAGTGCTTTTCAACTAAAATACTAAATAGTCTCAGTCACACGGGGCACCTGTAAATTGCCGGTCGTTTTTAAAACTATTAAAACTGAGGTTACATGCTGCAATATAGCATATATATAACAGAAAATGTATAGCAGGTATTGACCTGAATCAATCAAAGACTATCTGACTGAAGCAAAAATCATGCTAACTGAATAAAGAAATAAAAATAAAACATCTACAGCTGATCCATTTAAATGCAAATGTGTACACCAAAAACAAACAAACTGTACTGCTGGAATAAATAAATAAAGACAAGTTCTTACCAATGCCTGTATTCGCACTGACGACCAACATTGCAAAATCAGGACAATAGCTGGTGAGGCCAAAGATGGTAGTTTTCAGATACTTGTGGTGACCCGCCAAGTCAATAAATGTGATCATTTTAGAGGCGCTCTCACAAATCTCCTCTGCTGTTCGAGACTCACTGTAATTTACAACCTAAAAAGACAAAAATGAAGGGTAATCAACACAAGAAAGATTATTTTTATTTTCTTTAAGCCAAATATGTTTTAATGCTCTGTTACCTCTCCTTTGCTGTTGAATCCAAGGACCTCGAAGCTGATACTTGATGTCCGCCCAGTCTGGATTTCATGGAGATGTCTGAAGAGGTTGAGCCTTGCTCGGCCACGTCCATTGTCCAGCTCCCCCTGGGTTAAGACGCCCAGTAACGTGGACTTTCCAGAGTCCACATTGCCCAGCACAGCTACTCGTAAGTCCAAGAACTGTGGGAAACAACAGGCACAAAGGGCTTAATACATGGCACTTCTCCAAGTATAACCATTGTGATTATTAGTAGAGAAGCTGCATTGGTTGGTTCTTACCTGTTGGTCGTCTGGCACCTTACGAATGAGAACCTCGGCAATCCTACGAGGGATATCGGAGTCCTCATTGACCTCACTTTGTCTGAGGACAGTGATGTCAGCTCCAACTCTGGAAAACAAATGAATAAATAAAATAAACCCATGTTAAAATCTGATTTGTGTGTTCATTAGATTACTTTTGCGCCATCAGATGGAGAGTCTTTAATGACGCCTTCATATCTTCATCCGTTAGTCCCACAAGCATGCCGTTGTCCTCAACACCAATCTGATAGACAGCCTCGCCTTTCCCCTCCTGGAGACGCCATTTCATTTGCGTTGCCAGGTGCTCAAAGCGGTATTGAGTTGGATTTACCAGCGTCAACTATAGTCAGTAATGTTTTGATAAGGAATTATTCAAATTAATGTTAATTAGTTTTTTTCCTAAGGTACCACAGTTTCTTACCTTGTATTCTATGTTTCCCTCTTCAGCCTAAGAGAGGAAGGGAATGAAGAGAATGTGAAAGGGTCAAACAAACAAAAACTGAAACAAAACCAGTTTGTATAGAAGTGACACAGCAGCAGGTCATTGCTCTACTAAAGTGCACATACAGCAATAACATCAGCATTGTTAACTTTGTAATGGTTCAGTATAATAATATAATATCAGTTTAGTTTATAAATGTACAGAATCATCCATGTATGAGAACGTCTTCTAACGAACTATTATGTAACAGCACCACACATGGGATATGTTCAAACTTGTCTTCAGAATAGACTTTACAAAGGAAGTACTGAAAGCATTCTAATGCCTGGTTACGGTTTCAGAATCATGTCATGTCTTTCACATTTGAAACTTGACACAATAAGTTGTTTTCTATTTTAATATACTCTCTCGCCGTTAGAACTAATTTCTACATCTAAGTGTAATGAGTTTGCATTATTCTTTAATGACAAAGTTCAGGGCATTCAAAATGCTATAATTTCCACAATGCAAAAAATAACCCTAAAACCATCTAGACACTTAGAGCTGACTCACTTTGCACCTGTAACTGACAAAACTGTCCATGAGATCATCACCAGTCTGAGTTAATCTACATACTGCCTCCATGTGTTACCCACCAGATTTCTGAAGTCTGTGCTGAACAGTTTGTTAGCACCACTCACTCGAGAAAACTGCGGTCATAAAGCTTGCCCAAAAGAAGAGCACTCTTGATGCTGCAGTACTGAGTAGTACCGGCCCATCTCTAATCTGCCATTTTGGGCCAAAGTCGTCGAGATGGTTGTTTACTAACAGCTCACAGATTTCCTCTTAATAAACAACTAATTTTATGTTTTTCAGTCCATCACAGCACTGAGACTGCTCTTGTCAAGGTGACAAATGACATTTGCCTGAACACTGACAGCCCGGCCCGTTCAGACCGCGGCGTCAAACGCGTCCAGTTTACATTCAGTCTAAACGCGCGTCTTGGGCGTTCTGCGTTTTCTGCGCCGCAATTCCTGCGTTTTTGCGGCGCGATTTCTGCATTTTGAGCGCCGAGCGTCAGGAGAGTTTGCGCGTCGGACGCAGAAAAGTTGGACAAAGCTCAACTTGCCAATCAGAGATAGCGCTGCGGTGACGTGACTCGCACGACCCGGACGAAGACCCAAAACAAACCCCGAAGTGATAAAAAAAAGCATCCTTAAGACGCAGCTCTTGGAGCAAATAATGATATTGATTAAATTCTGCTCACCTCTGAAGGGTCCCAGACAAGCCCCGGAGCCCATCACCTCTGTTTTTGGACTTTACAAAGTTAATAAACCAAAGCCATGGTCCGCCATTAAACTCAATAACACCACGAGAAAAGCAACACCGAACAACTCCTCTGCACATGTGCGCTGACGCCTCGGACGCACGTCTGCTGGTGAGTGTATTTTTCGGACACGCGTCCTCGTCTGCCTCAAAATGTACAGGCATCCAACTTCTGCGTCGGGCGCGAATTTGACGCCGCGGTGAATCCTGGGACCCCTTTCTATTCAACTTCTACATGCGGCCATTAGGTCAGTTGATAAGCAGCAAAAATGTGTCCAATTATGCAGATGACACACAGATCCATGTGTCACTGTCGGCAGGTGAATATGGACCAGTGGATTCACTCTGTCACTGCATCCAACAGATCAGTTTGTGGATGCAAAACAACTTTCTCCAGCTGAACTCAGACAAGACTGAAATCATTGTCTTTGCCCCACAGAAAAAAAGAGAAAGTGATAGCGGTCACCTCCAGTCTGGCTCTAAAACCTACAAACCAAGTTAAAAATCTGGGGGTAATAATGGACTCAGACTTGAACTTTAATAGCCACATCAAATCAACAACATCAGCAGCCTTTTACCAAAATCTAAAAAACGTTGCAGTACATCCAGAACGCTGCTGCTCGGGTCCAGACTAGAACCAGGAAGTACCATCACATTAGTCCTGTTCTCAGGTCTCTGCACTGGCCCCTGTAGCTCAGAGAAGAGACTTTAAAGCAGCTCTGCTTGTGAACAAGTCTCTTCATCTCGGACTCTGAGGACCTCAGGGACCGGCCTCCTACTGGTGCCCAGAGTCAGGACTAAACATGGGGAATCTGAGTTTCAGTTTTATGCAGCTAACATCTTCCTGTAGATGTGAGACAGGCCTCAACTCTGGCAATGGTCAAATCTAAGCTAATAACAGTTGTTTTGCATTTTCCCTCTTGTATGAAGCACTTTGAATTGCCTTGTTAATGAATAGTGCTCTACAAATAAACTTGCCTTGCCTAAAGAACAGACCGTCAATACCATAACAACCATTCTTTTACACATGCGCTGACGGCCAGAAATGTGTCGAGGTAATTTTAATGTTACAACACGGCCTGCGTTGTAAGTGGACTTTCAAAATTATACCACTCAACAGCTTTGCACAGCTGGTCTTTGGGGAGTTTTGGTGCATAAAAGTCCATGTTTTTATTGACAGTCACTTGCTACTCTTTATCGCAGGTTCAAAAGAAAAGCATTGTGAACCGGAAATAAAAGGAGGTTTAACTCGATTTGGCATAGATTTGAATAGGACATGCTAACAATGAATAATGTTAGTACGTCGTTTGCGGATTTGTGTAGCTAGTGAACAAGGTGAGTTTGTATTTCAGCTTACCTCTGGGGGCAAATACGGTGTGTTTTTACTCGGTCTGTAGTTGTTGCGGGAGAATCGCGCCCTTGCTTTCTTGTTGGCTTTTGCATAAGTTATTTTGGAGGCTAGCCCGAGTCCAAATTTTCCATTACCTGCACCAAGTTGAGGTCGAGAGCTGGGTTCATTTCCTGAGCCAAATAAGTCGAATACCCGCGCATCCATCCGCAGCAGCGAACTACTTCAATGGCCAAGCTTCAACTTTTAGATCACAATTCACATTAGCCCCTAAACCAGGTTCAATAGTCTAATCTAATATGTTCTTCATGTGTAGGACACTGTGCCTTAGCTGCCCATTAGAGAAATCAGGCATCGTTGATATCCTGTTCAGTTGCCGTGATGATGATGATGTCACGCCTTTGAGGACGATGTCACTGACGATGATGCCACTGACCAACATTCCGCCACTCTTTTTCCCTATCTTGTTGTTGTTGTTGTTGTGTCACTTTTAATGGCGGTTGGCAGACAACTTTGGTGTTTTATGGGTGGTCTAAAGATGAGGCGGGGATAATAAAGTGCATAATAAAAATGCACCTTTGCAGTTGGCTGCCAGCCGCCATTAAAATTGACTACAGCAACATAATAAAGCCTAAAGAATAAAGTCTGAAGAATAAAGTCCAAAGAATAAAATCCAAAGAATAAAGTACAAAGAATAAAGTCCGAAGAATAAAGTCAAAAAAATAAAGTCTAGACGTACAGCTACAGTAGGTGGCGGTGATGTAATCCAAGTGTTACATTACCACCACTTCTTTTTGTTGTGGAGAAACTTTTTAAAGAGAGTTGGCCGCAAACAAGGGTCACGTCTATGGCTTTTGTCGGGAATTTTGGAGTCGTCGTTATACTGGACGGCATCTCCATCAAATACAGGGTAGTGTCGGTCCATGCAGATCCATGGTCAGGAACGCGGGAGAGGAAAGGGTCTTTGCTCGCATGAGGATGGACCATACTGGACTCAATTGGTCACTGAGTAGGATAGGCAAACATCCGATCGGTCTGTGTAATCACTGTCAAGAGCCAGAGACTGTCGAGCACGTGCTGATTTGCTGTGCAGCCTATGAAAGAGAAAGGACCGGGTTGGCCTTGTGGTTTCAGAATAATAGGCAGGAATTCAATCTGTGGATCATTCTTACATTCCAGTCACAGGGTTTGTGTGAGGCTGTAGTTGCTTACTTATATATGTTGTTGTTGTTGTTGTTGTTGTTGTTGTTGTTGTTGTTTTATGGTGGTTGGCATCCGAGTGTTGCATTACCGTTAGACTTTATTCCTGCTTACTTACATAGCACAGGGTTGGGTAGATGTTTATAGAGTTGGGGTGTGTTGAAGGACGTGCCGAGGATGAGGAGGAAGAGGATGTTCTAAGTGCTTGGAATTCGTGGGCTTGGAACTCATGTGTTTTGAACTTGTGGGCTTTGAACTTGTGGGCTTTGAACTTGTGGGCTTTAGAACTGAAGCTGGAGTCTATATGGACCCGGTCTGGGAGAGACGGGAGATGGCGGAGGAGAGTGGATCGGTGGTCGAAGACGTTCTGGACGGCGTGGAGGAGCAGCCATTTCTGGCTGCACGTGCCTGGAAACGTAAAAAGTCCCTTAGCTCGTCCGAGGGTTCTGGGAATGAGCAGCAGGATGAGGCTGGAGCTATTGATATCCGGGGTGAGAGCAGAGACTGTAAGGTGATCATAAAGCCTGCACAGGATAGTGCATCCTTTAAGGAGTGGAATTCAGTGGCATTGTCAAAGAGCCTAACTGTAGCTGTGGGAGTGATCAAGAGTGCGAGTGTCCTTAGAGATGGCTCGCTGCTGGTCGTGTGCAAGGACGCGGCTCAGCAACGGAAGGCGATTGGAACTAAACGTCTGGGTGGAAAGGACATTCTTGTGTCTGATGCTGAAAGAAACATGGTCAGAGGAGTTATCGTAGGCGTCCCTACGGCGACGTCTGTGGATGAAGTTAAGGAGAATTTGACTGGAGCTAAGGTGGTGGACGCTAGGCGGTTGAAGGTGACCCGGTCTGGGGTAAGATGTGACAGCTTGTCGGTAATGGTAACACTTGAAGGGAGGTGCCTGCCTAGTAAGGTGTTCATTGGGTTCATGTGCCATGACGTTAGGCCATATGTTCCACCGCCCCTGCGTTGCTTTAAGTGCCAGCGCTTTGGGCATATTGCAGCGGTCTGTAGAGGGAGGCAAAGATGTGGTAAATGTGCAGGAGATCACGAGTATGGGAAGTGTGACGTGGGAGCAAAACTGAAGTGCTGTAACTGTGGGGAAGAACATAGCTCTGCCTACGGGGGATGCAGGTTTAGCAAAAGAGCTGCTGAGGTGCATAAAATAAAGGTCTCTCAAGGTATATCCTATGCAGATGCAGTCAAGAAAGTTTCAAGTAATGAGTTTAGAGTAAATACAGAGAGAGGAGCCAGCGCTGCTCCCAGCCAGGGCGAAATGAGAAAGGCCAGCGTGGCTCCCAAGAAGTGTGAAGGTTTCAAGAGTGGAGGTCCCAAGTATGCAGGTTCCAGAATTAATGAGAATACCCTGGTTGTGGATAGAGAGGATTTTGTACTCTTTATGGTGGATGTTGTAAACTGTGCTGCTCAGACTCAAAGCAGAACTGAAAGGATCAGGATCATTGCTAAAGCTGCAGGGAGATTCCTTGGAACAAAGGAGCTTGATTGGGCAGATATAGAAAACAGGCTAAAGGCGCTAAATGGGAGTCGGAGTGATGGGGGTCTGCTTTTGGGGAGTCAGAGTGATCAGAGTGACGAGATGGGGGTGGGGGTGGTCTTCTGTCCTCGTCCAGTCTCGTAGACGCACGGCTACCAAGCGGCGACATCAGTGGAAATATTAAAGCCTATAGAATGAAGCCTAAAGAATAAAGCTGTACGGTGGAAGCACCGAACGTCAAAGAAGGAGAGGAAGATGAAGAAGTCTCCCTGGAATAAAGCCGGTTGTTGTTGTTGTTGTTGTTGTTTTATGGCGGTTGGCATCCGAGTGTTGCATTACCGCCAGACTTTATTCCTCAGACGTTTCTCTCTGAAACAACGACAACTATTCTAGTCACAAAGACAAATCATGACCTCATGGGCTTTGTAACACCAAAGCAATGGAAGGAGTACTTTTACGGACTACGACAGAGTCTGAGGACAAAGCACTGGAAGTCAAGGCACTGGAAGAAGAACTTTTAGGACTACGACAAAGTCTAAGGAATAAAGTCTGGCGGTAATGCAACACTCGGATGTCAACCGCCATAAAACAACAACAACAACAACAACAACAACAACAACAACAGGATAAAGTCTAAAGAATACAGTCTGGCGGTAATGTTGTTGTTGTTGTTGTTTTATGGCGGTTGGCATCCGAGTGTTGCATTACCGCCAGACTTTATTCCTTAGACTGTTGTTGCTGTTGTTATTGTTTTATGGCAGTCGACATTACCGCCAGACTTTATTCCCCAGACTTTGTCGTAGTCCTAAAAGTTGTTCTTCCAGTGCTTTGACCTCCAGTGTTTTGACAAAGCTCAAGAGGTCATGAGATGCCTTTGTCATTGTATCCTATAGAAGTTCTTCCTCCCCTCAGACTTTGTCGTAGTCCTTAAAAATTCTTATTCCATTGCTTTGGAAGTACAAAGCCCATGAGGTCATGGGACGTCTTTGTTGTTTTACAAAGCCCATGAGGTCATGGGACGTCTTTGTCGTTTTATCCTTTAGAAGTCCCTCTTCCATCGACAAAGTCTAAGGAATAAAGTCTGGCGGTAATGCAACACTCGCGTTTCTAGGCCCATGAAGTCAAAACACGTTAGAACATCCTCTTGCTCCTCATCCTCGGCTCAGTCTCCAACACCCCCCACCTCTATAAACGTTTACCCAGCCCTGTGCTACATAAGTAAGCAACTACAACGGCATCTCTATCACATACAGGGTAGTGTGGGTCCTTGCGGGTCTATGGGCAGGAACGCGTGGGAGGAAAGGGCCTTCGCCCGCATGAGGATTGGCCATACTGGACTCAATTGGTCACTGAGTAGGATAGGCAAACATCCGACCGGTCTGTGTGGTCACTGTCGGGTGCCAGAGACTGTCGAGCATGTGCTGATTTGCTGTGAGGCTTATGATAGGGAAAGGGCCGGGTTGGCCTTGTGGTTTCGGAATAATGGGCGGGAGTTCAATCTGCGGAACGTTCTGGCCATCCAGTCACAGGGTTTGTGTCAGGCTGTGGTTGCTTACTTATGTAGCACAGGGCTGGGTAAACGTTTATAGAGGTGGGGGGTGTTGGAGACTGAGCCGAGGATGAGGAGCAAGAGGATGTTCTAACGCGCTTGGACTTCGTGGGCCTAGAAACGCCAAAGTGATGGAAGAAGGACTTCTAACCGAACGTCAAAGAGGGCGAGGAAGGTGAAGAAGAGTCTCCCTGGAATAAAGCCGGTTGGTCTCTGACACAACAACTATTCTGTGGGAGTGATCAAAACAACAACAACAACAACAACACAACAACGAACAATACCTCGTGCACTTGGATGCCAACTGCCATAAAAAACTACAACGACAACAGTTTGGATATTACGGCAACATAGAGGAACGCCTCGGTCCGTATGACGGGGAAGAAGAAGAGGAAGCGTGACCTGGTCGGTGACGATATGAACAGCGGGGAGGACTCCCCTGGAGCCACTGATCCTGTGCAGCGTAGGGCGTCTTCTTGCTCGTCTATGGAGGGCTCTCTCAGTGAGGAGCAGGGCGGGGGGGTTGCAGATGTCGGGGATGTGAGTTCAGAGTGTAAGGTGTTCATAAAGCTCGCGCAGGATAATGCGTCCTTTAAGGGGTGGGATCCGATGGCGTTGACAAGGAGCCTGACTGTAGCTGTGGGAGTGGTCAAGCATGCGAGTGTCCTTAGGGATGGCTCGCTGCTGGTTGTGTGCAAGGACGTGGCTCAGCAAAGGAAGGCGATTGAAGCTAAGTGTCTGGGTGGGAAGGACATTCTTGTGTCTGATGCTGTAAGAGGCACGGTCAGGGGAGTTATAGTAGGCGTCCCTACGACGACATCTGTGGATGACATAAAGGAGAATTTGACTGGAGCTAAGGTGGTGGATGCTAGGCGGTTGAAGATGACCCGGGATGGGGTAAGGTGTGACAGCCTGTCGATAATGATTAGATTTGAAGGTGGGATCCTGCCTCGTGTGGTGTGCGTTGGGTACATGCGCTATGGCGTACGCCCATATGTTCTGCCGCCCCTGCGTTGCTTCAAGTGCCAGCGCTTTGGGCATATTGCAGCGGTCTGTAGAGGGAAGCAGAAGTGTGGTAAATGTGCAGGAGACCACGAGTATGGGAAGTGTGACGACGGAGCAAAACTCAAGTGCTGTAACTGTGGGGGAGAGCATAGCTCTGCCTACGGGGGATGCGTGTTCAGCAAGAGGGCTGCGGAGGTGCAAAAAGTTAGAGCCTCTCAAGGCATATCCTACGCGGATGCGGTCAAGAAGGTGTCTGGTAGTCAGGTGACGGTGGATGCAGTGGGGGCTGCCAGTGCTGCTGGTGTCCTAGGCGACAGGGGAGGGGGCAGCGTTGCCCGCAGCCAGGGGGAGGTCCCCACTGGGATGCCCGTGAGTGTGGCTTCCACGGGCAGAGGCCCTGTGGGTGCGGAGGATGTACTGGTTGTGAAGAGGAAAGATTTCTTCCTCTTTATAGTGGAAGTGATTAACTGTACTGGGCAAACCAAGAAGAGATCCGAAAAGACTAAGATCATCGCTAAGGCTGCAGGGAAGTACTTTGGAGCTGGGGGCCCCGAGTGGACGGAGATAGAGGATGCGCTGCGGGAGGGCGCCCTGCCCCATTCTGGCAGTGGGAGTGGGGGGGCTCCCGATGCGCCGTCAGGTTCCGGGGGCTCATAATGGCGGTGGTTGTCTTGCAATGGAATGCGCGTAGTCTTCGTGCTAATGGCCAGGAATTTAAGCATTTTGTCTCTACCTTGTTGAACAAGCCTCACGTTATGTGCGTGCAGGAGACTTGGTTACGACCTAGGTGGGGTTTTGGGATACAAGGGTATGTGTGTGTTAGGAATGATAGGGAGCAGGGTAGAGGCGGAGGTGTGGCTGTGTTTGTCCGAGATGACCTAAATTACGTTGTTGTCAGTGTGAGTAAAGCGCCGGAGGCCCTGGCGGTGAGGGTCTGGCTGGGTGGTGAAGCTGTTACTGTGGTTAACCTTTATAATCCGTGTGGTGAGTTAACGCTAGAGTCCTTACATAGTATCGGTAAGGAGGTTCGGGGAAAGGCCGTGTGGTGTGGGGATTTTAATGCGCATAGCGCTTTGTGGGGCGGTAGTGGTACCGATAGGTATGGGCAGGTGGTAGAGGGTTTTATCAATCAAAGGGAGTTGGTTTGTCTGAATGATGGGGGTGGGACCCGCTATGATATGGGGACCGGTGCGGAAAGTGCAATAGATCTTACACTTGTGTCCAAGGAGTTAGCTGGTGTTTGTAGTTGGGAGGTTCTTGGTAATCTTTCTTTTGGTAGCGATCACTATCTAGTCCGCACCGTGATTGGCTTTGGGAGCTGTGTGGTCAGGGGGACGAGGATCCAGAGGTGGCAGTTGGCAAGGGCGAACTGGGGGGCTTTCCTGAGGAAAGCTGATGATGGTTCTAGGGTTCTGCAGGAAGGAGGATTGACTCAGGTGGATGATCTCAATAGTGCAATTGTCTCGCTCATCACGCAGTCAGCGGTAGGCACGATTCCTAAGAGTGGTGGTAGTGGACATAGGAAGCGGGTGCCGTGGTGGACTGAAGCATGTGGTCATGCTGTTAGGGCGAGAAATGCGGCGTTTCGCCGGCTAAGGGTTGCCCACACTGAGGGTGCCCTCATTGACTACAAGAGGGCCCGCGCTGTTGTGCGGAAAACTGTGAGAACGGCCAAGAGTGCCTATTGGAGGCGGTATTGTTCCAAAATTGGGAGAGAAACGCGTCTCGGGGATGTTTGGGGGATGATTAAGCGGATGCATGGGGTTGAGCGCCGTCATGGGACCCCGGTCCTAATACTGAATGGTGTTGAAGCAGTCAGCGACGTTGACAAAGCTGAACTGTTGGCCAGCACCTTTGTGTCGGTGCACAGCTCTGACAATCTCTCACCTGCGGATAGGCACTACAGGGAGAGTACTTTGGCCCAGAATTCTGAGCTGATTGGGCACCAGCCTTCGACTCAAGATGACCTTGACCTTCCGTTTAGTTTGTTTGAGCTAAGGAGAGCACTTTCTAAGGCGAAACAGACAGCCCCGGGTAAAGATGAGGTGTGCTATGACATGCTCTCTCATTTGACTGATGACACGCTTGGGCTAGTCCTGGGTCTTTTCAACCGTGTTTGGGATTCAGGTTGTGTTCCATCTGCGTGGAAACAGTCTACGGTGGTGCCGGTTCTGAAGCCGGGTAGGCCAGCGTCTGACCCTTCAAGTTATAGGCCGATTGCCTTGACGTCGCAGCTCGGGAAAACGATGGAGCGCATGGTTACCGAGCGGTTGGATTACTTCTTGGAGAGTCAGGGTTTGCTTCCCGCGCACCAGAGTGGTTTCCGTAGGGGCAGGAACACCATGGATTCCGTGTTGTGTTTGGAATCTGATATCCAGCTGGCCAGGGCTCAGAAAGAAAAGGTTATTGCGGTGCTCTTTGATGTGGAGAAGGCGTACGATATGGTTTGGAAGGATGGGCTCCTCATTAAGCTGCGGAAGTGTGGTGTGAAGGGTAAACTGTTTAACTGGGTCCGGAGCTTTCTGTCTGGCCGGCGTATCCAAACCAGAGTGGGCGCTGCTTACTCTGGGGTCTATGGGGTGGAGAATGGGATCCCGCAGGGGAGTGTGTGTAGCCCTATCTTGTTCAATGTTATGATTAAGGACATCTTTGACGACGTGGATGGGTCTGTTGGGAGGAGCCTTTATGCTGACGATGGCGCTCTATGGGTGAGAGGGAGGAATCTCCGGTTTTACGAGGCGAAACTGCAAAGGGCAATACAGCAGGTGGAGCAGTGGACCCTGAAGTGGGGGTTTAAACTGTCCGTACGGAAGTCTCAAGTGATCTGTTTCTTCAATGGACATAGGGACGTCTCCCTTCGACTGCATGGGCAGGTGCTCGAACAGGTCAGGGAGGTGAGGTTCTTGGGGGTCACCTTTGACGAGAGGCTTAGTTGGCGTCGGCACATTGATGAGGTCAGTGGTAAATGCAAAAGGGTGAATAACTTGCTTCGTTGTCTATCCGGCCAGGACTGGGGGGCCAGCAGAAGGTCGCTCCTGGGTATTTATCGGGCCGTCATGAGGGCGGCTGTTGATTATGGCTGTATAGCCTACATGTCTGCGGCTGAGACTAACTTAAAGAAGCTTGATGTGGAGCAAGCCCAGGCCTTGCGCATCTGCTGTAGGGCTTTTAGGACCTCCCCTGTCTCGGCGCTGCAGGTTGAGTTGGGGGAATTGCCGTTACGGCTCCGGAGGCTAGAACTTCTGTTGGCTTACTGGGTGAATGTGCAAGGTCATACGAGCTCTCACCCGGTGAGGGGCTTTCTCAGGGTTGATGGGGGGCAGAGTGAGGCTGGCGGTATGATTTTCAGCCAGGTAGGAAATGCGAAGGCGCGGCTTGCGGGGGTTGGTGATCTGCGTGTGAGCCCGTCGGTGGCTTTGTCTGCTATAGCTCCGTGGAAGTTTGTCCCGGCTCCTGTTGATGTTAGCTTGCATGGCAAGCTTAGAGGAGTCGCTGGGAGGGCACCGCAGTTTGCCGTTCAAGCGCTCATCGATAAGCACTCAGGTGATGTGTTTATTTATACCGACGGGTCTAGGGATCCTGAGAGTGGGCGTACTGGCGCCGCTTATTTTGTGCCTGACCTGGGGCTAGCGGTCAAGAAGAGGTTGACAGATCGCCTTTCTGTTTTCACGTCGGAACTTATAGCGATACGGTTGGCGTTGGAATGGGCAGAATCTGCTTTGCAGTGTTGCGGCATTGTGGTGGCCTCTGACAGCCTTTCTGCATTGCAAAGCATTAAATCTGGGAAATCTGATTGCAGACAGGATGTGTTGAATGGCATCTTCTGTCTGATGCTCTCCCTGTCCAGGAAGGATGTGAGGGTTTCCTTCATTTGGGTCCCTGCGCATGTGGGGGTGGATGGTAACGAAATGGCTGATGCACTGGCTAAACGTTCCCTTCTGCGGCCATCAATTGATGTGGCGGTTGAGTTAAGCAAATCTGAAATCAAGCCTGTTATCAAGAGTCATGTGGTCGGCCTTTGGCAGGAATTTTGGAACCACTGTGTTACTGGACGGCATCTCTATCACATACAGGGTAGTGTGGGTCCTTGCGGGTCTATGGGCAGGAACGCGTGGGAGGAAAGGGCCTTCGCCCGCATGAGGATTGGCCATACTGGACTCAATTGGTCACTGAGTAGGATAGGCAAACATCCGGCCGGTCTGTGTGGTCACTGTCGGGTGCCAGAGACTGTCGAGCATGTGCTGATTTGCTGTGAGGCTTATGATAGGGAAAGGGCCGGGTTGGCCTTGTGGTTTCGGAATAATGGGCGGGAGTTCAATCTGCGGAACGTTCTGGCGATCCAGTCACAGGGTTTGTGTCAGGCTGTGGTTGCTTACTTATCAACGCCAAAGCGATGGGAGGAGTACTTTTACGGACTACGACAGAGTCTGAGGACTACGAAACGTCTGAGGAATAAAGTCTGGCGGTAATGCAACACTCGGATGCCAACCGCCATAAAACAACAACAACAACAACAACAACATTCTAGTCACAAAAACACATCATGACCTCATGGGCTTTGTACGCCAAAGCAATGGGAGGAGTACTTTTAGGGACTACGACAGAGTCTGAGGACTACGAAACGTCTGAGGAATAAAGTCTGGCGGTAATGCAACACTCGGATGCCAACCGCCATAAAACAACAACAACAACAACAACAACATACTGGACTCAATTGGTCACTGAGTAGGATAGGCAAACACCCGACCGGTCTGTGTGGTCACTGTCGGGTGCCAGAGACTGTCGAGCATGTGCTGATTTGCTGTGAGGCTTATGATAGAGAAAGGGCCAGGTTGGCCTTGTGGTTTCGGAATAATGGGCGGGAGTTCAATCTGCGGAACGTTCTGGCGATTCAGTCACAGGGTTTGTGTCAGGCTGTGGTTGCTTACTTATGTAGCACAGGGCTGGGTAAACATTTATAGAGGTGGGGGGTGTTGGAGACTGAGCCGAGGATGAGGAGCAAGAGGATGTTCTAACGCGCTTTGACTTCATGGGCCTAGAAACACCAAAGTGATGGAAGAAGGACTTCTAAAGGATAAAACGACAAAGACGTCCCATGACCTCATGGGCTTTGTAAAACAACAAAGACGTCCCATGACCTCATGGGCTTTGTACTTCCAAAGCACCGAGCGTCGGAGGGGGAGAGGAAGATGAGGAGGAGTCTCCCTGGAATGAGGCCGGTTGGTCTCTGACACAACAACTATTCTAGTCACAAAGACATATCATGACCTCATGGGCTTTGTAACACCAAAGCAATGGGAGGAGTACTTTTACGGACTACGACAGAGTCTGAGGACTACGAAACGTCTGAGGAATAAAGTCTGGCGGTAATGCAACACTCGGATGCCAACCGCCATAAAACAACAACAACAACAACAACAAAGACGTCCCATGACCTCATGGGCTTTGTACTTCCAAAGCACCGAACGTCAAAGAGGGAGAGGAAGATGAAGAAGAGTCTCCCTGGAATAAAGCCGGTTGGTCTCTGACACAACTGAGGACTACGGCAAACAACAACGTGCACTTGGATGCCAACTGCCATAAAAAACAACAACGACAACAGTTTGGATATTACGGCAACATAGAGGAACGCCTCGGTCCGTATGACGGGGAAGAAGAAGAGGAAGCGTGACCTGGTCGGTGACGATATGAACAGCGGGGAGGACTCCCCTGGAGCCACTGATCCTGTGCAGCGTAGGGCGTCTTCTTGCTCGTCTATGGAGGGCTCTCTCAGTGAGGAGCAGGGCGGGGGGGTTGCAGATGTCGGGGATGTGAGTTCAGAGTGTAAGGTGTTCATAAAGCTCGCGCAGGATAATGCGTCCTTTAAGGGGTGGGATCCGATGGCGTTGACAAGGAGCCTGACTGTAGCTGTGGGAGTGGTCAAGCATGCGAGTGTCCTTAGGGATGGCTCGCTGCTGGTTGTGTGCAAGGACGTGGCTCAGCAAAGGAAGGCGATTGAAGCTAAGTGTCTGGGTGGGAAGGACATTCTTGTGTCTGATGCTGTAAGAGGCACGGTTAGGGGAGTTATAGTAGGCGTCCCTACGACGACATCTGTGGATGACATAAAGGAGAATTTGACTGGAGCTAAGGTGGTGGATGCTAGGCGGTTGAAGATGACCCGGGATGGGGTAAGGTGTGACAGCCTGTCGATAATGATTAGATTTGAAGGTGGGATCCTGCCTCGTGTGGTGTGCGTTGGGTACATGCGCTATGGCGTACGCCCATATGTTCTGCCGCCCCTGCGTTGCTTCAAGTGCCAGCGCTTTGGGCATATTGCAGCGGTCTGTAGAGGGAAGCAGAAGTGTGGTAAATGTGCAGGAGACCACGAGTATGGGAAGTGTGACGACGGAGCAAAACTCAAGTGCTGTAACTGTGGGGGAGAGCATAGCTCTGCCTACGGGGGATGCGTGTTCAGCAAGAGGGCTGCTGAGGTGCAAAAAGTTAGGGCCTCTCAAGGCATATCCTATGCGGATGCGGTCAAGAAGGTGTCTGGTAGTCAGGTGACGGTGGATGCAGTGGGGGCTGCCAGTGCTGCTGGTGTCCTAGGCGACAGGGGAGGGGGCAGCGTTGCCCGCGGCCAGGGGGAGGTCCTCACTGGGATGCCTGTGAGTGTGGCTTCCACGGGCAGAGGCCCTGTGGGTGCGGAGGATGTACTGGTTGTGAAGAGGAAAGATTTCTTCCTCTTTATAGTGGAAGTGATTAACTGTACTGGGCAAACCAAGAAGAGATCCGAAAAGACTAAGATCATCGCTAAGGCTGCAGGGAAGTACTTTGGAGCTGGGGGCCCCGAGTGGACGGAGATAGAGGATGCGCTGCGGGAGGGCGCCCTGCCCCATTCTGGCAGTGGGAGTGGGGGGGGCTCCCGATGCGCCGTCAGGTTCCGGGGGCTCATAATGGCGGTGGTTGTCTTGCAATGGAATGCGCGTAGTCTTCGTGCTAATGGCCAGGAATTTAAGCATTTTGTCTCTACCTTGTTGAACAAGCCTCACGTTATGTGCGTGCAGGAGACTTGGTTACAACCTAGGTGGGGTTTTGGGATACAAGGGTATGTGTGTTAGGAATGATAGGGAGCAGGGTAGAGGCGGAGGTGTGGCTGTGTTTGTCCGAGATGACCTAAATTACGTTGTTGTCAGTGTGAGTAAAGCGCCGGAGGCCCTGGCGGTGAGGGTCTGGCTGGGTGGTGAAGCTGTTACTGTGGTTAACCTTTATAATCCGTGTGGTGAGTTAACGTTAGAGTCCTTGCATAGTATCGGTAAGGATGTTCGGGGAAAGGCCGTGTGGTGTGGGGATTTTAATGCGCATAGCGCTTTGTGGGGCGGTAGTGGTACCGATAGGTATGGGCAGGTGGTAGAGGGTTTTATCAATCAAAGGGAGTTGGTTTGTCTGAATGATGGGGGTGGGACCCGCTATGATATGGGGACCGGTGCGGAAAGTGCAATAGATCTTACACTTGTGTCCAAGGAGTTAGCTGGTGTTTGTAGTTGGGAGGTTCTTGGTAATCTTTCTTTTGGTAGCGATCACTATCTAGTCCGCACCGTGATTGGCTTTGGGAGCTGTGTGGTCAGGGGGACGAGGATCCAGAGGTGGCAGTTGGCAAGGGCGAACTGGGGGGCTTTCCTGAGGAAAGCTGATGATGGTTCTAGGGTTCTGCAGGAAGGAGGATTGACTCAGGTGGATGATCTCAATAGTGCAATTGTCTCGCTCATCACGCAGTCAGCGGTAGGCACGATTCCTAAGAGTGGTGGTAGTGGACATAGGAAGCGGGTGCCGTGGTGGACTGAAGCATGTGGTCATGCTGTTAGGGCGAGAAATGCGGCGTTTCGCCGGCTAAGGGTTGCCCACACTGAGGGTGCCCTCATTGACTACAAGAGGGCCCGCGCTGTTGTGCGGAAAACTGTGAGAACGGCCAAGAGTGCCTATTGGAGGCGGTATTGTTCCAAAATTGGGAGAGAAACGCGTCTCGGGGATGTTTGGGGGATGATTAAGCGGATGCATGGGGTTGAGCGCCGTCATGGGACCCCGGTCCTAATACTGAATGGTGTTGAAGCAGTCAGCGACGTTGACAAAGCTGAACTGTTGGCCAGCACCTTTGTGTCGGTGCACAGCTCTGACAATCTCTCACCTGCGGAAAGGCACTACAGGGAGAGTACTTTGGCCCAGAATTCTGAGCTGATTGGGCACCAGCCTTCGACTCAAGATGACCTTGACCTTCCGTTTAGTTTGTTTGAGCTAAGGAGAGCACTTTCTAAGGCGAAACAGACAGCCCCGGGTAGAGATGAGGTGTGCTATGACATGCTCTCTCATTTGACTGATGACACGCTTGGGCTAGTCCTGGGTCTTTTCAACCGTGTTTGGGATTCAGGTTGTGTTCCATCTGCGTGGAAACAGTCTACGGTGGTGCCGGTTCTGAAGCCGGGTAGGCCAGCGTCTGACCCTTCAAGTTATAGGCCAATTGCCTTGACGTCGCAGCTCGGGAAAACGATGGAGCGCATGGTTACCGAGCGGTTGGATTACTTCTTGGAGAGTCGGGGTTTGCTTCCTGCGCACCAGAGTGGTTTCCGTAGGGGCAGGAACACCATGGATTCCGTGTTGTGTTTGGAATCTGATATCCAGCTGGCCAGGGCTCAGAAAGAAAAGGTTATTGCGGTGCTCTTTGATGTGGAGAAGGCGTACGATATGGTTTGGAAGGATGGGCTCCTCATTAAGCTGCGGAAGTGTGGTGTGAAGGGTAAACTGTTTAACTGGGTCCGGAGCTTTCTGTCTGGCCGGCGTATTCAAACCAGAGTGGGCGCTGCTTACTCTGGGGTCTATGAGGTAGAGAATGGGATCCCGCAGGGGAGTGTGTGTAGCCCTATCTTGTTCAATGTCATGATTAAGGACATCTTTGACGACGTGGATGGGTCTGTTGGGGGGAGCCTTTATGCTGATGATGGTGCTCTATGGGTGAGAGGGAGGAATCTCCGGTTTTACGAGGCGAAACTGCAAAGGGCAATACAGCAGGTGGAGCAGTGGACCCTGAAGTGGGGGTTTAAACTGTCCGTACGGAAGTCTCAAGTGATCTGTTTCTTCAATGGGCATAGGGACGTCTCCCTTCGACTGCATGGGCAGGTGCTTGAACAGGTCAGGGAGGTGAGGTTCTTGGGGGTCACCTTTGACGAGAGGCTTAGTTGGCGTCAGCACATTGATGAGGTCAGTGGTAAATGCAAAAGGGTGAATAACTTGCTTCGTTGTCTATCCGGCCAGGACTGGGGGGCCAGCAGAAGGTCGCTCCTGGGTATTTATCGGGCCGTCATGAGGGCGGCTATTGATTATGGCTGTATAGCCTACATGTCTGCGGCTGAGACTAACTTAAAGAAGCTTGATGTGGAGCAAGCCCAGGCCTTGCGCATCTGCTGTAGGGCTTTTAGGACCTCCCCTGTCTCGGCGCTGCAGGTTGAGTTGGGGGAATTGCCGTTACGGCTCCGGAGGCTAGAACTTCTGTTAGCTTACTGGGTGAATGTGCAAGGTCATACGAGCTCTCACCCGGTGAGGGACTTTCTCAGGGTTGATGGGGGGCAGAGTGAGGCTGGCGGTATGGTTTTCAGCCAGGTAGGAAATGCGAAGGCGCGGCTTGCGGGGGTTGATGATCTGCGTGTGAGCCCGTCGGTGGCTTTGTCTGCTATAGCTCCGTGGAAGTTTGTCCCGGCTCCTGTTGATGTTAGCTTGCATGGCAAGCTTAGAGGAGTCGCTGGGAGGGCACCGCAGTTTGCCGTTCAAGCGATCATCGATAAGCACTCAGGTGATGTGTTTATTTATACCGACGGGTCTAGGGATCCTGAGAGTGGGCGTACTGGCGCCGCTTATTTTGTGCCTGACCTGGGGCTAGCGGTCAAGAAGAGGTTGACAGATCGCCTTTCTGTTTTCACGTCGGAACTTATAGCGATACGGTTGGCGTTGGAATGGGCGGAATCTGCTTTGCAGTGCTGCGGCATTGTGGTGGCCTCTGCCAGCCTTTCTGCATTGCAAAGCATTAAATCTGGGAAATCGGATTGCAGACAGGATGTGTTGAATGGCATCTTCTGTCTGATGCTCTCCCTGTCCAGGAAGGATGTGAGGGTTTCCTTCATTTGGGTCCCTGCGCATGTGGGGGTGGATGGTAACGAAATGGCTGATGCACTGGCTAAACGTTCCCTTCGGCGGCCATCAATTGATGTAGCGGTTGAGTTGGGCAAGTCTGAAATCAAGCCCGTTATCAAGAGTCATGTGGTCGGCCTTTGGCAGGAATTTTGGAGCCACTGTGTTACTGGACGGCATCTCTATCACATACAGGGTAGTGTGGGTCCTTGCGGGTCTATGGGCAGGAACGCGTGGGAGGAAAGGGCCTTCGCCCGCATGAGGATTGGCCATACTGGACTCAATTGGTCACTGAGTAGGATAGGCAAACATCCGACCGGTCTGTGTGGTCACTGTCGGGTGCCAGAGACTGTCGAGCATGTGCTGATTTGCTGTGAGGCTTATGATAGGGAAAGGACCGGGTTGGCCTTGTGGTTTCGGAATAATGGGCGGGAGTTCAATCTGCGGAACGTTCTGGCGATCCAGTCACAGGGTTTGTGTCAGGCTGTGGTTGCTTACTTATGTAGCACAGGGCTGGGTAAACGTTTATAGAGGTGGGGGGTGTTGGAGACTGAGCCGAGGATGAGGAGCAAGAGGATGTTCTAACGCGCTTGGACTTCGTGGGCCTAGAAACGCCAAAGTGATGGAAGAAGGACTTCTAACCGAACGTCAAAGAGGGCGAGGAAGGTGAAGAAGAGTCTCCCTGGAATAAAGCCGGTTGGTCTCTGACACAACAACTATTCTAGTCACAAAAACACATCATGACCTCATGGGCTTTGTACGCCAAAGCAATGGGAGGAGTACTTTTACGGACTACGACAGAGTCTGAGGACTACGAAACGTCTGAGGATTAAAGTCTGGCGGTAATGCAACACTCGGATGCCAACCGCCATAAAACAACAACAACAACAAAGCTGTACGGCAGACGCACCGGACGTCAAAGAAGGAGAGGAAGATGAAGAAGAGTCAGCCCTGGAATGAAGCAGGTTGGACTCTGAAAAATGAAGTCGAAAGAATAAAGTTTGGCGGTAATGCAACACTTGGATGCCAACCGCCATAAAATAACAACAACAACAACAATACATTTTTATTCATAATGGTAGGATGGCAAAACCTCTAACTGTTGGAGTATGTCAGCTTGGGGACAAAAGGTTTTTCTCGATGTTGTGCTTTCACCCGCTACGAAGCAAGCAAACCTTCAAGTGAGTTTTTCAATTATTAAGAGCCTTAACATAGCTGGAAACCAACAAGAAACCTGGTAAGTTGAATAAAATTAAGAATATTAATTACACAGGACCTTTTCGCATTCACTCAACCCTCAACTCAAGCGTTCTCTGAAGTGAGAAATGACACAGCGCTCAAGACAAGAGACCAGGAAGTATTCAGTCCTTGTTTCAAAAAGCTGCTGAGAAACATAAACCTCAACTGTCACCACAGGCAGAAGAGGGAGAAGAGAAAGAAGTTGTAGTTCCATTAGAGCGAACCCCAAAAGTAGTATATCTTCTGTCTTGCAGTTTATACTGTGTTCGAAATTATGATGCAAATTATATTTTTAATAATCAATATAAATGACAGTAATTATAGTTTTCAATTCATCAACATTTAGAGTACATTTCGAATGTTACTGAACAACGATAACAATATTTTCCCCAAAAAAATTAAAACGTAAAATGCACTGTTCCAAATGATTATGCACAACAGTTTCAAACCATGTTATTGTAGTAAAGAATAGAAAAAGGAAATTGGTTAAACTAGAAGCATTAGCATGTCATATTTACTGAAATCAAAAGCTACATATTTCTTTTTATTTTAAAGATTTTTTGGCCCGTAGGCTTTAATAGGCAAGAGAGGAAAGTGAGAAATGGGAAATAAGAGAGGGCAGGACATGCAAAAAGCTCATTTAGATTTCGCCCGCGGCCCCGCCTCTCGCATCGCGGCCCCGCCTCTCGCATCGCGGCCCCGCCTCTCGCATGGCGGCCCCGCCTCTCGCATCGCGGTTCATAAAAGTACCTCCACAGTTCCAGTGTCTTAGGATGATTTTAAAAGCCAAATGGACATGAGTAAGTTTGACATTCAATCCAGTGTCCCAGTTAAGGTTGCCAAAGAGGACAGAGAGTTTTGGTTTGGGAAATGCCTGAACACATGGACTTTCACTTTGCAATGGAGCTCCAGAGCTCGTTTTCAGCCTCCATGAGATCTCCTTCAGCCTCCTCTGTGTCAGTTACTCAAACATCCCAGACATTAGGGTCAGCAGCTGGGAAAACAAAAAGCAAGTCAAACTGGACCACAAGCCAAACGACCTCGGTCTGGTGGAAGCTCAGGGACTCTGGTCTTTTTATTTACTTCAATGTTGGCATATATTTATTATGCATTTAAGGCAATTTGTCTGGAACTCTATTTTATGTATGGACAACTTGAGTAATAAAGATTACATAAATAATTTTGACCATACCAATATCATTTCAAAGTAGTTTTTATCATTTTAATTTTATTATACTAAATACTGCTTTCATGTGTGTGAATCGTTTGTATTCAGCTGTTCATACAACATGACAATATATATGTAAATGTATTTTATTTATTCTAACACCGTAATTGGATCTGTACAATCTGTACATAAATATTGCATTTCACCCAAATGACTATATGGTATTCCATTCTCTTTTCAAAAACAGCAGACACGTTTAAATAAATGAAAAGATTATTGTTGGTAAAAAACAAGATAATTAAAATATACTATAAAATACCTCCCAGATGACATCTGACACAAAAACTACAAAACCTTTGGTTGTAATGCTTTAGAACTAAATGCCTCATCAGTGGAACACATGGAACAAAACAGTTTGCTTGTCCTCCCAATCATACGGTATCCATGGGAGATCAACATGCACAAAAAGGCCACAACCAGCCCATAGCGCACTTACACTTTTTTTTACACATTTTTAAAAGAAAACATAAGTAGCACCAACTCAAGTAGTACACTTCTTTTACAAATTGGTAGATCATTTAAATAAGTAGGCACTGTGTAAAGCCCTGTGTAGGATGTGACATCAGTAACAATAGGTGGCTAGTTCAGGTGACACAAACTGAAAGATGAAGGCAACAATACATACAACCCAACTTGCATTATCGGTCTACTAGCAACAACACCACTGGAAAGGCTCTATCAAAGTGGCAGTCATCTATACAAACCTGAGGAACTAAAAGCACTTTAAAGGAGTCAATAAATATAAGATTGATCTCAGCTGATTGAGCGGCTCGATAGCAAATACAAATATAAATCTGAACACACAAGTGGTCTGAAAGCTGAGGTCAATATTAAACACATTCTAGAAAAGAATTAAAATGTGTATTAAAACAGACTTATGTCTACGGCATGTGTCTGAGGCACTCGGCTGGTAACAAAAACATCTAGAAGGTGACAACACCTTTTGGTATTTAGGCCTAAGTAGCAGTGAGTGTTAATTCTGTGTTAAAAAGAGACATCCAAGCTTCAGTGCAAGTGGCAATATTTGCATCAATGTGTGCTTAATATTCCAATCCGATGTTTACAGTGCACTTGTGTAACTTTGCCACAAAAAGGTCCACTTGAGTTTACATTCTACTCCGTAGAAAAGGTGATGGTGGTATTGTCAATCAGTGCCTCATATTAAAAACCGTAGAACACCAGAGTGAAGTATAGAAGACAGAGGTTTTTAAAAGACTAAAAGAAAAAGGGGTTGTGACAAAAGAACTGATCTGAAAGTTTTACTGTCCATAGGTGAGGTTAAACGAGGTCTCGCGACAGGCTCGTGTTGTAGTAGCCTCTAGGCCCCATCCTCCTCTCTTTGGGATGGTTTGTACTGGGTGACAGGTTGTAACTTTGTGACATGTCCAATGCCTTTGGTAACACCCTCTCTGAAGAGCATTTTTGCTCCCACTTTTAGGTATTCTGGGTGTTTGATGAATCTAAAACGGACCTCTGCTTTTTCACCTGTCCTTAGTGCTTCCTGGAGTATAAATATGAAAGACAAAATACAGACAAATATTAGACATTGTTTTAGTATCAAAAAGATGAAGAGGAAATAAACTCGGGACTGACCTTTCCATACAATTCCTCCACAATGGCAGTTTGTCTCACATTGCTAATGTGCACAGTAACCTGGAAACCTTTGTGAAAGGTCTTGGCGTGGAAAAGTAGCACAACCTCCGCCTCAAATGTCCAGCAGATGGTCGGATCCATCTCCGGACTTACCATCACCATGCCCTGTTAAAGCAGATGTTAATGTTTTATGTGGAATTCTAAATAATGTAAGCAGAGATAAAATATAATATTGTCTTTGGCCTGACCTTTCTTAATAGTGAGCGGTCGAATTCTCCAAGAGCGAGTGTAGCAGCCTGACCAGCCTTTAAAACCCTGCATGCTGACCGATTCCTCTGGATGCTGCCGACTGTCAGTTTGTGAAATTGTCCAGCGTCTGTAGGCCCTACCACAAGGTCGTCGCCTTCGCGACAAATGCCACTAGTAAACAGAAATATAATGATTACATACAACATTTGAACTGATATTGTACACAAGATATTGTAGATAAATGGGCATTACCTGTACAGAGTTCCTCCCACAACTGTTCCCACCTCAGGAACAGAGTAGATCTCATCCACCTGCATTAATAGATTTATCACTTTCTTTTCTCATTAAATGAATATGAAATGACTTAATTTACTCTTCTTTTAAACCAACCTGAAACTCTGTTAACTGTTGCATTAGTTCCTCCTGGTCTTTTCTGTTGCTCAGTGGAGGGATAATGTTGAAGAAAACCTTCAGCAGGTCTAAGCTCTCTCCAGACACACTGGATAATGTGAAGATCGGTGTGATACTAGAAGGAAACAAATATGTTGCAATTTCATTTGATGTACGTAACAAACTTTGTCTCAAAACAGTTTGGACGTACTTGGGAGACTGGGCAAACTGCTGTGCCGCGGTAACGGCGTCGTCTTTATCTGCTACAACCATTGGAACCTTATTACATCCAGGCTGTTTCAAGACGCGCTCTAGCTGCCGTACTGTGCGCTCCACTGTAGCTCGAGTGCATAAATCCACCTTACTGATGACAATGAAGATGGGCACTTTCAGGGCCATGGCCAACCCAAGATGCTCCCGCGTTGTACCCGCTGTAGGAGAGAATAGGGAAACTAATGATAAGATTGTCATTAGAAAATACATTAATTGGGACATTCTGGCATTTGCAATAGCCTTGTACCAGAGGGCAGTACTATGAAGCTGGATTAGAGGGTTAGCGAGGTAACTTCAGTGTTAACCCTGGTTTGTTACTACAAAGAAGAGTTGGGGTTTGCAGGCTCACTTTCAATCAAGCTAGATCCCATTCCCTGAACTCATCAACTGCTTCAGAGCATGTTAAGTTCTAAAACAAGACAAAACAAATTTGGCTGCTTATGAGAAAAATATATATATATATCACAGGGAACTGAAAAACATAAGATTTATAAAATACAATGATGAGTCAACTATGTTTTAATGAAACCTGTGCACTTCAATTGTTCGATCGTCTGCAGCTTATATATTATTGTACTGCAAAACAATATAAAATACGTCCCCGGCCCTGTTTGGTCTCTCCAGTAACGTGTACGTTATCCACACTTTTTTTTCTTTGTTTCTTTCCCCCTTCATAAAAATTATAAATACAAATTTAGAAGAGAACATACAGCATGCAGGCGAGGGGTATGATTGATGCCACAGAAAAAAAACATCAAGGAAATAGTATAAAATAAATAATAGCGGACCAATTGCTGACCCTTGGGGTACACCCACGTGATTTAACACCACAAAAAACATGCACATTGTTTTCAATCTCTGGAGAAAATTCAGTATTGAAGGCCTTGTTTGGGGTGATAGAAAAAAAAGCTAAATGTAATTTTTTTGGCATATTATTGTTGGTATTGCTTATTAAATAAAAAATGCGGGAAATTAAAAAAAATAACTTAGGGTGTGACATTATTGCCCACCCTTACGTGGCACAAGCCCACATGAATTCAAGTTTCTTTTTTTTAAACGGCCCAATTTCTTCATCTTAAGTGGCTCGGAATTGCAATTAATCAATATTATTACACTAAACGATTACAAAACAAAGTATTTGTCAGAAGTGGGATTCGAACCCACGCCTCCAGAGGAGACTGCGACCTGAACGCAGCGCCTTAGACCGCTCGGCCATCCTGACATGTATACCAGTGGAAAGTTTCCCAGATTAGATAAGGCAGTGTGACGTGTCAGATGTACTAGCTGCAGCTGGCTTGCAACACTGACACTTGAGTGGTGATGTTGATTTTCCAGTTGGCCCATACTTGTGCAAATAGTGTGCTGTATAGTGTGCTATATAGTGTGCTTCAAATGTATGAGCGAGGACCTTGAAATGAGCGGTCGGTTCTGACTGTAAAAGATAGAAGGAATAATATCCAGTCCATAATATCTTTAGCTCAGTTCGACAGGCATGGTGTGATGCACATTACACAAGAGGGTGGTAGGACTGTATCTGCAGCTTGAAATGAGAAACTGTACAAGTGAAATACAAGCATATGGAAAAAACCTGCAAAGTGAAAGCAATTTAGGCATAGGAATTATTACAAATCTGGGAAACCAGTGTAAGAGCTTCTTGGATTATACTGTGCTGGTGTAAATAAAAGGTCACAAAAAGACTCGCACACATTGTTTGTCTATGTCAAATGTAGTAAGCAAAAGTAAACCACCACTGCCAGTAACTCGGGATCCATAGGTATTGCATTAGTATTGTTGGTTGCATGGATTGACATGCAAACTTTATTTTCCTCTCCGAGCACACGCTGTTCAATCTCAGTGGAAATTCAAGTTTGTTCTGCAGTTTTTCTCCGACACAGAGTGATCAGTGCTTGTTCTCGAGAGGACTATTGGACTTTCTTTCACAGAGGCCCAACTTAAGAGAGTGTGTTTGAAACCTACCTACCTATTAACAGCAGTGGTACTCTTTGGGAAAAGGTTCCCAAGTTGTTTATGTTACAACAGCAGGACTCAAGTCCTATAAAGCACCACTTGTCAGCGGTGCAACAGTGGTGCAACAGTGGTGCAACAGTGGTGCAACAGTGGTGCAACAGTGGTGCAACAGTAGTGCAACAGTAGTGCAACAGTGGTGCAACAGTAGTGCATTCCAACTAAAATATCAAAAGTGTCTCAGTCACACAGGGCACCTGTAAATTGCAGGTAGCTTTTAAAACAATTAAAGTGGAAAGTATTAGCTTATTCCATGCGTATTACTCTGACACGAGTAGCTTATACTTCATCACGTCTAATTTTGTCTTAATATTTATAGAATAAAGTGATAGATGTAGAGATGCAATCAGTAAAACAGGTCCGATATTTGGGACACCGAGGCAAAGACATGTTTTGCTCTTTGCACACGGTCAGCACTGGTAATAAGGACAGCATTGGGTTACTGCTCTTGGCAAGTGTCAGGTTTACAGGGCCGCTGTGTCTCGTGGTGTCTAGTGAGTCAGATGGACTGTGACATGAATGAACAGAATGTAAGATATTCTGGGACTAGTAATGGCAGGCAAGAGCAAGGGCAGTCTGTTACATAAGGTCAAATATTACAAGTGCCAAGCTACAGCTGATCCAATTAAGTAAGAGTGTACACACACAAACAAACAAACAAACTGTACTGCTGGAATACATAAATAAAGACAAGTTCTTACCAATGCCTGTATTCGCACTGACGACCAACATCGCAAAATCAGGACAATAGCTGGTGAGGCCAAAGATGGTAGTTTTCAGATACTTGTGGTGACCCGCCAAGTCAATAAATGTGATCATTTTAGAGGCGCTCTCACAAATCTCCTCTGCTGTTCGAGACTCACTGTAATTTACAACCTAAAAAGACAAAAATGAAGGGTAATCAACACAAGAAAGATTATTTTTATTTTCTTTAAGCCAAATATGTTTTAATGCTCTGTTACCTCTCCTTTGCTGTTGAATCCAAGGACCTCGAAGCTGATACTTGATGTCCGCCCAGTCTGGATTTCATGGAGATGTCTGAAGAGGTTGAGCCTTGCTCGGCCACGTCCATTGTCCAGCTCCCCCTGGGTTAAGACGCCCAGTAACGTGGACTTTCCAGAGTCCACATTGCCCAGCACAGCTACTCGTAAGTCCAAGAACTGTGGGAAACAACAGGCACAAAGGGCTTAATACATGGCACTTCTCCAAGTATAACCATTGTGATTATTAGTAGAGAAGCTGCATTGGTTGGTTCTTACCTGTTGGTCGTCTGGCACCTTACGAATGAGAACCTCGGCAATCCTACGAGGGATATCGGAGTCCTCATTGACCTCACTTTGTCTGAGGACAGTGATGTCAGCTCCAACTCTGGAAAACAAATGAATAAATAAAATAAACCCATGTTAAAATCTGATTTGTGTGTTCATTAGATTACTTTTGCGCCATCAGATGGAGAGTCTTTAATGACGCCTTCATATCTTCATCCGTTAGTCCCACAAGCATGCCGTTGTCCTCAACACCAATCTGATAGACAGCCTCGCCTTTCCCCTCCTGGAGACGCCATTTCATTTGCGTTGCCAGGTGCTCAAAGCGGTATTGAGTTGGATTTACCAGCTTCAACTACAGTCAGTAATGTTTTGATAAGGAATTATCAAAATTAATTCTCTTAATTTTTTATTTTTTTCCTTAGCCATCACATTTCACTTTACTTACCTTGTATTCTATGTTTCCCTCTTCAGCCTAAGAGAGGAAGAGAATGAAGAGACTGTGAAAAGGTCAAACAAACAAAAACTGAAACAAAACCAGTTTGTATAGAAGTGACACAGCAGCAGGTCATTGCTCTACTAAAGTGCACATACAGCAATAACATCAGCATTGTTAACTTTGTAATGGTTCAGTATAATAATATAATATCAGTTTAGTTTGTAAATGTACAGAATCATCCATGTATGAGAACGTCCTCTAACGAACTATTATGTAACAGCACCACACATGGGATATGTTCAAACTTGTCTTCAGAATAGACTTTACAAAAGAAGTACTGAAAGCATTCTGATGCCTGGTTACGGTTTCAGAATCATGTCATGTCTTTCACATTTGATGAGACCGAATAAGTTGTTTTATATTTCATATTCTCAAATCAAATAGTTAGTTTTGTTGTCCAAAAATATTTTAGAAGCAATTCATTGTCAGATTTGCTGTTGTTTTGTTTTACTAATTTGGTTGGCCACCTTTTAGTCTGACTTTTTGTCTGTTTTAGCCTCCTCTTGTGTGTGTATGTGCTGTTGTTCTTTTTCCCCTTAATGGTGTAAGTAATGAAATTACTTTGCAATTCCACTTGATCCTGTCTATGTTGTCCCTCATCTTTCCTCAATCCAGCCAAAAGGATCACGTTTATTTGCAGGACATGCATCTGACCAAGTACATTTTTCATCTTCCCTAAAAGGGTATTCTTGTTCTTCAACCCCCAGGAAAGACAATAAAAGCAAGGTTTGTTAATACAGGTTGTGTGCCTTTCCACACGGCCCGTATTAATAGTCGTACATCCTTTCCGCCTAAGGCCCGAAGTCACTGGGATAGGCTCCAGTCACCCGCGACCCCGAAAGGGAACAAGCGGTAGAAAATGGATGGATGGATGGACATCCTTTCCTTGGGATGTGTTAATGTCAATTTGGTACAAGTGGATTGATTGTCACCTCTTTCGAATCAAAAAGCTCAGAAGAACAAACTTTTACTGTGTTGGTGAGTCAATAGGCATTTAGCATGGATTTGAGTTTGTGCCGGTAAGAAATATCTGATTCCAGCTTTATCATGAAGCTACAGCCCATGCAGCACGGATGCGTCTTCATGTCTTATGTACATGTATGTCTGGACTTTCCTGTGAACTAAATAAAGTGATGTGAAATGAATAGTGGTAGTAAATCTATTTGCAACTCAAATAACTTAAGCAAATGTATTACAAAATAAGCAATACAGTAACAGTGTTCACTAAACACAAACGCTCCCTTTCAATGGGCTAAATGGCGATCATTTTGGTATAAAGCTACAGTGTGACTTGTGTTACAATTTTAGTGATACATGAGCTTGATAGTTATTATGTGTGAAGTAAATTGTACAGGATAAACACTGCCTGGGATTGTACTTGATGCAAAGGAAAGACTAAACGGGCACAAGACAAACAGTTTATTGTACGTGCATCACTGGCAGTAACATGCAGGTAAAACAGTTGATTAAGTGATATAAACCGCTATTGTCTAAATCCACGCTATGAAATCAGAGCCAGCACGTTAGAGATGTAGGATCGACAGAAAAACATCAAAGACGAACTTTTGCCCATTTTTAAAAAAATTAGGCAAAAGACACGCCCCCAAACAACAGCCCCAGATAAACTAGCCCCAGACCATTTATAACACCATAACAACCATTCTTTTACGCATGCGCTGACGGACAGAAACGTTTTGAGGTACATTTTAATCGTAAAACTTGGCCTGCATTGTATTGTAGGTGGAATTTCAAAATTATACCACTCACTCAACAGCTTTGCGCAGCCACTTTCTGCTCATCTTTGGGGACAGTTTTGGCGCACAAAAGTCCATGTTTTTATTGACAGTCATTTTAACTTGCTACGTGTCACTTCTATCAGGCACTATCGCAGCTTCAGAAGAGAAGCACTGGAAACCGGAAATAAAAGGAGGTTTAACTCGATTTAGCATAGATTTGAATAGGGCACACTAACAATGAATAATGTTAGTACGTCGTTTGCGGATTTGTGTAGCTAGTGAACAAGGTGAGTTTGTATTTCAGCTTACCTCTGGGGGCAAATACGGTGTGTTTTTACTCGGTCTGTAGTTGTTGCGGGAGAATCGCGCCCTTGCTTTCTTGTTGGCTTTTGCATTAGCTTTTTTGGAGGCTAGCCCGAGTCCAAATTTTCCATTACCAGCACCAAGTTGAGGTCGAGAGCTGGGTTCATTTCCTGAGCCAAATAAGTCGAATACCCGCGCATCCATCCGCAGCAGCGAACTACTTCTTCAACGTCCTAACTTCAACTTTTACCGCGAAAATGAATGAAATGACAATAATAATTCAGATGGCGCGGGACAGCTGTGTTGTTGAGTTAGCCTGATGTCGGTATCCTACGCCCCCCAAAGCTAAAAACAAAGCGCCCACCACGACCCCCCGCACTTCCAGCCGAACAATAACAGTCCCGTCCGAGCGAGAGGCTGTTTTGAGTTTACGGTGGACGTACGTCACAGTCGTAAATGTCAACAGGTGCGTTTGTTTTGTACCGCGCGCGCGCGCAAACTGGGCGGATAGATTTTCGTCTGCGTGTGTTCTGTGTGTTCTCTGTACTCCGCCCACCCAGCTACCATGTTCTTTCAATCAAACACAGCGATTGACAGTGTTTTGCGTCAGCCAGAAGAAGCGACGTTAGATATAAACAAAACAAAGGAAATGTAAAACTGATGCAAGACTATTGAAGATTTTGACAATCAATTATGTCATTCTTTTACTGAAAAAGTTCAATGGCATATATTGCAAACGCCCCAGTACAAGAATGTTCATGTGGTAAAGTAATACTCGGCCTTTATAAATGTTGATTAAATTGAGGGTCAAACTACCACCAGGCTTATCTTAAACAACATTAATTGTACAACGCTTGCCTTTAAACTTCTCTAGTCGTGAGCCTTATAGTGAAATTCCTGTTAACGGTTATAAGGATATTTTTTGGTTTCAGGCAATGCTAAAAGTAGTTAAATATCCTACATCGGGGTTGTTTATCATACAGTCATCACAGATGAGAGCAGGTTCACCCTGAGCACATGTGGCAGGCATGTGAGGGTCGTGGAGAATATTGTTGCTGTGACATCATTCAGTGTAAGCAGTATGGTGCTAAAGATGGTCTGGAGAGGTTGATCCAAGAATGGTTGCACAGACCTCTGTAGGCTGGACAATGCCCTCCTTAAAGGTCCAAACGCATCAGAATGAACTCATAGTGCTCCTGGTGCACCACAATGCCCATCATGAAAATATGAATGCATTTCCAGGAGGATGCTCCCCTGACCCAAATCCAATAGAACAGCGGTTACCAAAGTGGGGGTCGGGACCCCCGGGTTGTCGCCAAGCATGAGCTGGGGGTTGCAAGATGATTCCATAATGTATTACATAGATTTTTTTAAATAGATAACTGTATGTTTCAGTGAAATTGGGTGGGATAACACAATAAACAACTGAAATTTATACAAATAAACCTCATTTTAAAAGACTTACAACTTAAAATTATTACAGGCATTAATTTCATTTTAATATAATTTGAATGTGGTCGTCCTGAGTTGGTTGTATGGTTATCTTGGGGGTTTCGGCTTGAAATGTTTGGGAATCCCTGCATTATAACACCTCTGGTGTCAGGCTCTTCTGGTGCTACATGTTGGACCATTCATCTACCAGATTAGCATCTATTATAATGATTATCATAGAGCCATGAACATACGTAGTTTACAGTTATACAGCTGAAATTATTATTGTGTTTTATAATTATGAAGTTTCAGACAAACATTTATCAAACCAATGAGAGAAACAGTCTTTTTTGTGAAAGGAGTGGAAGTTCTATCAAATTGATATTGAGTGGTGTGTGCCCATTAAGGTTGTAATACTTCTTTAGCTTCTTCAATATTATAAGATTTATTTCCATCCAGTGTGGCATTATTTTACACCCAATAATCTTGTATTGATGCTGAGAGAGTGACCACTGCACAAATCCTTCTCCAGCTCGTCGCAAACACTCTCACTGAGAGTAGATTAGTTTATGCTTAGAGGTTTTCTCTGCTCGATGCCAATGATTTGACCCTTCTCAAACACACTGACATCATTTCCATGACATTCCATGACATTAATTTTAATACTGTATTGCAACTGAAAGATCATCACCCATGCAGCAGTTATCCAGTAGGAGGCGCCACTTACTGGATTTATTTAGTTTAATCCAATTGGTGACTTTTTTGGATAGGCAGTGTATTATTATTATTATTAATATAATAATAATAATAATTATTATTATTAGTAGTAGTATTATTAGTATTGTTGGTGCAATTATGGGGCATACATTAAATATTGCTTTCTTTAAAATGGTGCCAAACAAAGTTTAAATAATGATCTGATAGATACATGACCTAAATGCGATAGACTTTTCTGAGTTTTAGCGATATCACATTTATCAACCCTTGAAGTATAAAAACATGTCAAGAATGCTGAAACTCAGAAAAGTCTAAAACAACAAAGTACAGATCTAACAATAATATTCCCAGCCTTATTATACAGCGCTCTGACTAGACCATGAAACAGAACACATTAAAAAAGACCTTTTAATGCAGGTATTCAGTAATCTGTAACTAAACACATTTCAATGTATTCTTCCCAGGGACACTACATGGTAAACACAAACAAGCCCTTACCCTATAGAATATATATCAATAGATCACAATGGTTGATGAATTGCTTTGTTTAAGCAAGAACACTTTATTGTGTTGTGTTTCACAAATTCAAACTTGGAATAATGTGTGCTGTGTTCTTGTGTGTCGGCCAAATTCCTTGTGGGAAATGAATATTTAGAGGGAGAGTTAGAGCGAGCGGTGATTGGACGGTTCAGGGGGCTCAACCCATTACTCCCTTGGCTTTGACGTTGCTTTGAGATTTTTACAATTTTGGTGTTCTTTCCACAGTCCAAACTTGCATCTGCAACTTGCATTTTATAATACTGTATTAGCATCAACAATGATAAACTTCCTTGTGTTTTGTCTTGTTTTTGGACTACTTCATCAGTCTGGGGCTGTTCAGATGGATAAATTGGGAGACTACAAGACTTGTGGAGATCCAGAATGTTCCTGTAAGTAAAGGGCATGGCAATTTGATCTATCTTGAATCTATTAGGACAGAATAATTTGGATTCTTACTTTTGTGCAACATTAGATGCCCTGTCTATGGCCACAGCTTTGGATGACTTCATAGCTCCTGATTGCAGATTTATCAACATTAAAAAGGAACAAATGGTCTATGTGTATTCTAAGCTTGTGCCAGAGGAGGACGCTGGAGTCTTCTGGTCTGGAAGTGTATGTGCTTTTGTTCTCTGCCTTGCTCAAACATTTAATGAGTGTGAATGTAGGAAATTGTGCCAATTATATAAAAACGTGTGCTCTATTTCATGTTGTCAGATTTATGGTGTGCGATATGTGGACCAGATGGGAATCGTTGGTTATTTTCCAGCAACAATGGTGAATGAGACACAGACGTTTCGAGAAGACAATGTTAAGCTACCCACAACTGTGAGTATTTCATTATGACTAAAGGCTTCTAAAATATATATCAAACTGCTTTTTATAGAATGCCTTTTTCTAGGATATGGATTTCTTCTGCCATTAGGCGACGACTATATCCTATATGAAAAGACTAAAGGATGTGCCTATTTAGATGAATACACCAAGTTGCACAGATCTGTAATATCTTATCCTTGATTACTGTTCACAAAATAAAGTATATAATAAAAGTTGTTTTCCTTCTTTCTAAAATAAAATAAAAAAGTAATTTTAAAGTGGAGCCATGAAGCAGGAAGACAAGAACATTATCGCTACTAGTGCAATAACACCTTTTTAATGTAATGTTGTCACATACACACACAAACAGCCTGATTTATAACTGCTTTTCTAAGTATTATATTTATTCAAACCTTGGGGTCTGTAATTTACCACATTGATAGATAAGGACATTAATAACATTTGTGCTGAAAGGCAATAATATTAAAATTACAGCCTACAAGGGGGATAGAAAACATTTGTGGAAGCTGTTTGATAGATGTAGCTCTAAAGGTATAAGGAGGAGCTCAGATTAAACAAGTGACAAGTCTTTCTTTTAAAGCCTCAAACCTTTAACCCTAAAGTCAGGTATTTTTAGTACATGTGTATATGTTCATAGGTTTCTGTCTATAGGAGCAATTTTGAGGACTTGAGGATGTAAATTGTAAATGGCTGAGGCAGGCAAATATGCTTTTTAATTACTCTGGAACCCATGAATAAACAGCACACATCCAATGCCAAAATAATGTAGAATATAATGGTACATTAAATTTGGTTCATAAAATACTGAAGATTTAAAAATATATATACAGCATTGGATTGAAATTTCACTCTTACTGTATCCATTCCAGCTAACTACAATATTTTACCCTGTCACTATGTGTATATGGTACAGCAGCAGTGTGGGCAGCATGGTGGCGGAGTGGCTTGCACCTTTCTGTGTGGAGTTTGCATGTTTCACCTTGTGTCTGGGCGGGTTTCCTTTGGGCTCCGGTTTTCCACATCAATTCAAAATGCACCGTAGTTAAAAACCTACAGCTACAGTAGTCTTGACCAAGCCGAGCTCATAATCTGGAGATGGGTCCCTGCCCCCACTTTTGAAAGGGCATTGAAGGATGGGTCAAATGCAGAGGACAAATTAACCAACAGGGACAATAGAGTCTAACATGAGAAAATGCCAATAAAATCTTTTTGCTGTCCTCACCACTGGGTGTCACTAAATATCAAATGTGGAATCAGACTCAGAAAAGGTTTATTTCCATTGCCAATGAACATGATATACAACCATATGAACTTGCTTTGGTGATTTGGTGCAACATAAAACAATGAACAATGATAAAACAACTTATATAAAATCAAAAAGGGCATGCATTAAGCATGCATTAAAGCAAAACAATTGAAATCTGCTACAGGATAAAAATAGGATTACTATGTACGCAAAATTGTTACATTTACAGATGTAGTGCAGAAAGTGAACAGCGCAAATTATAACAAAATATTGTTAAAGTGACGGGTGTTAAGAAGTGTTCATGAGTCCAACGGCAGATGGAAAGAAACTGTTTTTGTGGCGGGAGGTTCTGGTCCGGATGGACTGTAGCCTCCTGCCTGAGGGGAGTGGCTCCATTTGTCCATGTCCAGTGAGAAAGGTCGGCTGTGATTCGACCTGCTCGTCCCAAAGTCCTGGAGACGTACAGGTCCTGCAGAGATGGAAGTCTGCAGCCGATCACCTTCTCAGCAGAGCGCACAATGTGCTGTAGTCTCTGTTTGTCCCTGGCTGTGGCTCCAGCGTACCACACGGTGATGGAGGAGGTGATGGAGGAGGTGAGGATGGACTCAATGATGGCCGTGTAGAACTGCACCTTCATCTCCGCTGGCAGCTTGGCTTTCCTCAGCTGCTGCAGGAAGTAAATCCTCTGCTGGGCAGAAGTTACCATCAAAATATGTCAAGGTAACAGTCATCTCTTACCTATTGTCTGAAATTGAAATGTTTACCTTATTTAAATGACAAGATTAATTATTCTCAATCCATCAAATGGGGCAAATAGTGAAAAAAAAAAAGACGACACAATACCTCTCCATACCACTTTCATAGTACTGTTCTAAGTCTGGTTTATATCTGAAATAAAGTTGAAGATTTGTTTATGAAACATATTTTAAAGCAACGTTGTGTGTTTTGCCAAAGGAACAACATTTCCATGAGATGAGCAGAGCCATAAAAACATCCAAAATGAAAGAAGAAAAAAACATGCTTTTATTTTAGCCTCAAGTTTAGCTAAAACGTTACATGTTGGAGCTTTGATACAAGCAGTCAAAAGTTTAGTCTCTTACAAGCCAATCAGAATTTAGAACAGCCACTTTTACAGCAATGGGAACCAGATTCTCAACAGCCCCTTTGAAATATCCATTACCATAATCAAAATGTCCCCATTGGTTCCAATACTTTTTTTTTCTCTTTCTCTGACATCTGTTTCCCACCAACTTGCCAATGTAATAAGTTCTTCACCTTCTCCAGTTCTTTTTGGCATTTGGGCTGTCACACATTGCAATCAATTACCTGCCTCTATTTCCCACCAGATCACTACAAACCTATTTATAACGACGACATTCACCACAAAATGTCAGTCAACAGAAGGCACCTTTGGCATGTCCTCTGGTCTGTGTAAACAATGAAGACTGCAACAGTCGGATGTTTTATAATTTATCACACATGAAATCAACAGCATTTCCTACTGAAAACATTAATGTCTCTAGATTTTTTAAAACAATGGGCTATCCGAATAACACTGTCCTCCGAGACAGTCTCCGAATGAAGGTTGTCACGGTACTAAGTTATGAAACTTGATTTCAATACTTGGGAAAAGGCTCCATACTCAATGCCGGCAATAAACAGGAATTTTCAACCCAAAATATTAGTAATTTAGTTCATATTAATGTGGTCATGCATATGTTCTGATATTGATAAAAGCCCATTCACAAACTATAAATGTTATAACAAATGTTATAAAAACAACTCAACTCTAAATGCAGTCATAATTGTTCTGGCTGGTTCCTGGTTTTGTCAGCATCTATGAAAACAAGTTAAAGAAGACAAGAGTAGAGAATGAGAGTCTCAGATTACACGGTGTGTGCAATGTGGCAGATTTGTTCTAAAACCTTGTCTGACCTTGTGATCATAATGATATGGCTCATCAATAGCCAATTCTGATTTGATTAAAATGTTAAAAAAAAAAACGACCTCACACTGGCAGAAAATAAAAAATGTTTTGCCCTGTTTTGTCTATCCGTTCCACACTCTCAGTTTCCATCCCTAACCGGCTGTTTGTTGAGTGGAATAAAACAATCTCAAGATTTGTATGCCAGGCAAAAAGCCACGTATCTGGTTCAAAACTTTACAATTAGTCTCAAGTCTGAGAAATTACTTTATTTCAGCTCAAATCAGAGCGTTGCTGTACTGATGTGACCCATATATCTTTATATATATTAAAGCCATGAAATTAAAAACGTAATGGCTTTTGTAAACTTTTTACCAGAATTTTTTTCATGGCTTATAAATACGAACTTTCAAGGCGAATAATATCAACATTTTATCAATCACTGAAATGAACAATGCACTACACTTCTAAAACTACCGGTACTACTGGAGCGTGAAGGTATCGATAGTGCCTGTAGTGACTGGAGCACTTGGGGCAGTGACCCCCAAACTGGAGCAATGGCTTGAGCAGACATCTCGGTCCAGAAAAGTGCAGTGCTAAGAACAGCAAAGATACTGCGCAGACCCTCGCAGAGAAAGAAAAGCAATTTTAGTTGTGCCCTTGTAACAACATGTTTTTACAAGATTGAAGTGTTAAAAGTACTATTATTAGTCCTACACATCATGAGTAGCAGAAATAATGATTAAATGCTGCAATTTTTAGTCGCTTTTGTCCACAGGTGAATAGCCCAGCGTGAGCAGTGCCAGCGGTCGCCTGTAAGTCTAAATCCACTCAACCAGCACCGGTAAGTGACTCCTGTGTGAAGTCACACTCCAGACAGACACAGCTGTATCTTTAGGGTGTTACCATGACGATGAGCAGGGTCTATTGTGTCAAAAGAGATTGATGTGCGTGTGTGTCTGCTTGTGCTTACCATGTGTGAATAACGAAGCCGCTGGCAGACACAGTTGTTTTAGAAGAAGGAATATTACAGTTCCACACCTTGACAGCCCAGTGCCACTGTTTCCCCTTCTGATAGTAAAGAGAGGATCCACCGCCTTCTCCTCGGATTAACATCTGATGGTGACATTTACAGAGAGAAAGCACAGGGTTATAGCACACCAAAATGGGAGAATGATGTGTTGAGAAGCATAAATACTTGATTTGGGAGCTACAAATTATGAAATGATGACAAGAGAACAACAATTAACACCCATGTTTCATAAGATCTGTTTTTGAATTGAAAATAGCACTGCTCAAATGTGTCTCTCTAAAGGGGACTGACTAATCATATTGGTGCTTTAGGTGTAAAGTAGAACTATACTCTTGTAAATATACGCATTTTCTAAGCTCTGGCCTCTACCAGAGGCCCTGGAGCTTGAGAGTTCTTCAGTATATTTTCTGTTCTTAGCACTGCATTTATTTGAACTGAGATGTCTGATGTTTTCCAGGGATCTGCTGAAGCCACTCCTCCAGTTTGGGTGTCACTGCCCCGAGTGCGCCGATGATCACGGGCACCGCTTTCGCCTTCACCTTCCACACCTTCTCCAGCTCCTGTCTGAGGCCTTGGTATTCCTGCAGTTTCTCGTGTTCCTTTTTCCTGATGTTGCCATCACTTGGTTTTGCCATGTCAACCACAACATCTTTCCTCTGCTGTTTATCACCACTACAATGTCTGGTTGGTTTGCCATTAGCATTCTGCCATTCTGTCTGTATCTGAAAGTTCAACTTTGTCCTTGGGGTCTCCAGCCCGTACTCTGCACAGATGTTTCTTTACACTATGCCAGCCACCTGGTTATGGCGCTCCATGTATGTCATCCCTGCCAGCATCTTGCACCCTGCAGTTATGTCCGGGATTGTCTCAGGGGCCCCTTTGCACAGCCTACACCTTGGGTCTTGTCTGCTGTGGTAGATCTGGACCTCTATTGATCCGGTGCTCAGGGCCTGTTCCTGTGCAGCCATGATGAGTGCCTCTGTGCACTAGCCATTAGTAGAATTTCTTCAGCTACTTCAGTTATTTTCTGGTGGTACAGTACATCCCATGTGGGGGCCTGTCTTCCCATGGTGGTCCCTTCTCCAGCACCTCTTCCTCTGTTCTTTACGAGGCATTCCCTAAGCGTGTGCTGGTGACGACAGCAGGGCTGTACTGTACCCATTGTGCGTACATAGATTTCCCAATGAAACCCCATATTGTGGATCGATCTGCACATACTGATAGATTGCGTTTATTTAGCAACATATTGACGGCAGGACCCTGGCAAACCACTGGAATTCTGAAACATAACACTTAAATATAAATAAATATAAATATTCCGTTATTATATTTGG